>NC_079428.1:174667-242167 GCF_026213295.1 Gadus chalcogrammus | reverse complement strand
TTTACGGCGGGAGCCGATCAGATCTTGCTAGCTAGCTAACGTAGTCACTGTTACAGTTACAGTTACTGTTACAGTAAATAACAACAAATGGACGTTTCATTCATTAAATGATGAATCGTGTTGAGTATCTGTCTCATGTGAGATTTAGCACTTTACCACTTGTTGGAGATAAATTGATAAGTTAAGTTGGAGATAAAACGTTTGGGACCACATCGCCCGACGGATTTAATCATTATTCAAGAGGGAAAGGACAAGAATAGATCGTTCAACCAGGTGTGGTTCAAGCGGAAAACTTGGCTTACCGGGAGCTCGTCAAAAAAGGTGCTCTACTGCTTTCCATGTCTGCTCTTTGGAGGGAAACCGTCGGGACAACCAAGCAGAGACTATATTGTGAGTGGTGGCTTTGTATATTGATTGCTGTGTAAAGGGTGTGCGCCGTTGTGTTTTTATTGTTGCCACGTTGTTGTTTCTTGAGTTTTGATATTGTGAGATCTTGAACGCTGCCATTTGGTGGTGCTATTGCTATAATAGCCTAATATATGTCATCAGATTCGCGTTTGAGTGATGGCATTATTCAGCTGCAATTTTGGTCCCCTCTGTCACTTGCTACTTTGTTTTTGTTGTAATGGTAGTAATATGTGGTATTCCTGGATTGCATTATAATATTTTCCTGCATGGGCCCCACCAGAGTTTCCAAACCAAAATCGCCACTGATTATTAATAATAGCGGTATTACAAACAATAATACTAAATATAACTAATGATAATAATCATGTTTCTCATCATAATAATAATGATAACTAATGCTAATAATCATGTTTCTGAGCATAATAATGATATTATTCGTAATAATAATGATAACTAATAATGATAATAATAATACATTTAATTTAGAGGCGCCTTTCAAGGCACCCAAGGTCACCTTACAGAGCATAAAGTTATCATAAATCGTTTAAAAACAAGACATTGTGGAAAAAAATTATAATAAATAAATAAATAATAATAAAATATTATTATTTATTTATTTTATTTTATAAGAAAATAAATAAAAAATAAATAAATAATGATAATATTGATGTTTCCGATCATAATATTATTATTAATAAGAATGATAACTAATGATAATAGTGATGTTCCTGATCATAATTGATGATATTATTAATAATTATGATAACTAATGATAATAATCATGTTTCTCGTCATAATAATGATAACTAATGATAATAGTGATGTTTCTGATCATAATGATGATATTATTATCAATAATAATGATAACTAATGATAATAATCATGTTTCTGATCATAATAATGAGATTATTTTTAATAATAATGATAACTAATGATAATATTGATGTTTCCGATCATAATATTATTAATAAGAATGATAACTAATGATAATAGTGATGTTTCTGATCATAATTGATGAAATTATTAATAATAATAACGATAACTAACTATAACTGTTTCTGATCATAATGACATGACTAGTAATAATAATGATAACTAATGATAATATTGATTGATCATAATGATATGACTAGTAATAATAATGATAACTAATGATAATAATCATGTTTCTGATCATGCTGATATTACAAGTAATAATAATGATGACTAATCATAATATTGATCTTTCTGATCACAATGATGAAATTATTATTAATAATAATGATAATAATCATGTTTGTAATTATAATAATGATATGACTAGTAATAATAATGATAACTCATGATAATATTGATTGATCATAATGATATGACTAGTAATAATAATGATAATATTGATTGATCATAATGATATTACCAGTAATAATAATGATAATATTGATTGATCATAATGATATTACTACTGTAGTAATAATAATGATAATTAATGATAATATCGATTGATCATAATGATATTAGTAGTAATAATAATGATATCTAATGATAATATTGATTGATCATAATGATATTACTAGTAATAATAATGATAATATTGATTGATCATAATGATATGACTAGTCATAATAATGATAATATTGATAATATTGATTGATCATAATGGTATTACTAGTAATAATAATGATAACTAATGATAATATTGATCTTTCTGATCATAATAATGATATGACTAGTAATAATAATGATAACTAATGATAATAATCATGTTTCTAATTATAATAATGATATGACTAGTAATAATAATGATAACTAATGATAATATTGATTGATCATAATGATATGACTAGTAATAATAATGATAACTAATGATAATAATCATGTTTCTGATCATAATGATATTACTAGTAATAATAATGATGACTAATGATAATATTGATCTTTCTGATCATAATGATGATATTATTATTAATAATAATGATAACTAGTGATAATAATCATGTTTCTAATTATAATAATGATATGACTAGTAATAATAATGATAACTCATGATAATATTGATTGATCATAATGATATGACTAGTAATAATAATGATAATATTGATCATAATGATATTACTAGTAATAATAATGATAATATTGATTGATCATAATGATATTACAAGTAATAATAATGATAACTAATGATAATATTGATTGATCATAATGATATTACTAGTAATAATAATGATAACTAATGATAATATTGATTGATCATAATGATATTACTAGTAATAATAATGATAATATTGATTGATCATAATGATATGACTAGTCATAATAATGATAATATTGATAGATCATAATGATATTACTAGTAATAATAATAATAATATTGATTGATCATAATCATATTACCAGTAATAATAATGATAATATTGATTGATCATAGTGATATTACTAGTAATAACAATGATAATATTGATTGATCATAATGATATGACTAGTAATAATAATGATAATATTGATAATATTGATTGATCATAATGATATTACTAGTAATAATAATGATAATATTGATTGATGATAATGATATTACTAGTAATACTAATGATAACTAATGTTAATAATCATGTTTCTGATCATAATGGTATTACTAGTAATAATAATGATAACTAATGATAATATTGATTGATCATAATGATATTACTAGTAATAATAATGATAACTAATGATAATATTGATTAATCATAATGACATTACTAGTAATAATAATGATAATATTGATTGATCAAAATGACATTACTAGTAATAATAATGATAATATTGATTGATCATAATGACATTACTAGTAATAATAATGATAATATTGATTGATCATAATGATATCACTAGTAATAATAATGATAACTAATGATAATATTGATTGATCATAATGACATTACTAGTAATAATAATGATAATATTGATTGATCATAATGACATTACTAGTAATAATAATGATAATATTGATTGATCATAATGATATTACTAGTAATAATAATGATAACTAATGATAATATTGATTGATCATAATGATATTACTAGTAATAATAATGATAATATTGATTGATCATAATGACATTACTAGTAATAATAATGATAATATTGATTGATCATAATGACATTACTAGTAATAATAAGGATAATATTGATTGATCATAATGACATTACTAGTAATAATAATGATATTGATTGATCATAATGATATTACTTGTAATAATAATGATAATATTTATTGATCATAATGATATTACTAGTAATAATAATGATAACTAATGATAATATTGATTGATAATAATGATATTACTAGTAATAATAACGATAATATTGATTGATCATAATGACATTAGTAATAATAATGATAATATTGATTGATCATAATGACATTAGTAATAATAATGATAATATTGATTGATCATAATGATATTACTTGTAATAATAATGATAATATTGATTGATCATAATGATATTACTAGTAATAATAATGATAATGTTGATAATATTGATTCATCATAATGACATTACTAGTAATAATAATGATAATATTGATTGATCATAATGACGATATTCCTTCCTCAGCTTCTCCAGCGCTCGAGCTGAGGCTGCCTACCTGACACAGGTAAGCCCCGCCCCCCACCCCGACACACCCACTAGGAGGGGCTCCTGCCCCACCTGGCTGCCCAGGTTCACCTCCCATTGGCCAGGGACTGCTGAGGCGTGCTAACCCTAACCCTGATAACCCCATCACCGCCCTCTAACCCCTTCACCTGACGTAGTACCATCTCCCGTCCAGCTGATAACCCCATCACAACCCGCTAACCCCTCACCTGACGTAGTAACACCACCCGGCCAGGTGATAACCCTAACCCTAACCCCATCAAAACCCCATCACAACCCTCTAACCCCTTCACCTGACCTAGTTACACCAGCCGGCCAGGTGATAACCCCATCACAACCCTCTAACTCCTTCACCTGACGTAGTAACATCACCCGGCCAGGTGATAACCCCACAACAACCCTCTAACCCCATCACCTTACGTAGTAACTCCACCCGGCCAGGTGATAACCCCATCACAACCCTCTCACCCCATCACCTGACGTAGTACCTCCACCCGGCCAGGTGCTATCCTCGTTAGCCCCTTCCTGTCACATGATATCCTGCCACATTATGAGGCTGTTGTTGTGCGGTTCTCTCTCCTCTCGCTCGCCCAGCGCGCCCGCTTCTTCGGGGAGAACGAGGGTCTGGACGACTACATGGAGGCCCGGGAGGGAATGCACCTGAAGAACGTGGACTTCCGGGAGCACATCCTGGCGTTCCCGGACCCCACGCGGCCCCCCTGGTACTCCCGGCACCGCGTGTTCTGGCTGGCCTCGGCGCTGCTGCTCTCCTGGCCCCTGAGGGTGGTGTCGGAGTACCGCACGGCCTACGTCCACTACCACGTGGAGAAGCTGTTCGGCGAGAACGAGGAGAGCGGGGCGGGGGGGGCGGGCGGGGCCGGAGGGGGGGCCGATGGGCCCTCGGAGAACGGCGCGGCGCGCGGCGGGGCGGGCCTGGCGGGGGCCAGCTACAGGGCCATCTCGCGGGTCAACACGGTGGACATGACGGAGCTGGAGTGGCACATCCGCTGCAACCAGCAGATGGTCCCCAGCTACTCGGAGGCGCTGCTCATGGACCTGGACACGGGCGGGGGGGGCCCCACCGCCACCACCACGCCCGTCTCCGGGCCCCCGGGCGCCCCGGGGCTCCAGGGGCCCGCCCCCCCGCTGGCCCTGCCCGCCGTCTTCAACTCGGCCTACCTCCTGCAGAGCTGCCCGCGCTGCCGGCGCACCTCGTCCAGCTCCAGCCTGCCGTCCCGGCTGCGGGCGCCCAGCGGCACCACTGCGCTGCTCAACGCCACCGTGGCCGGCATGCGGGCGGCGGGGGGGCGGGGGGCCGGGCCGGCGCCGCCCGGGGGGGGGCCCCGGCTGGTGCTGAGCCGCAGCGGCTTCTCGCTGGGCCGGCTGGCGGTGGGACGGCCCGCCAGCCTCTTCCACTCCCGCAGCATGGGGGGGGGGCTGGCCGGGAGGGGGGAGGACGGAGGAGGAGGGGGAGGAGGGGGAGGAGGGAGCAGCGGGGGAGGGGGCAGCGGGGGGAGCGGGGGAGGGGGAGGGGGGTTCCTGGGGCTGGGGTCCCGGCAGGACGACGAGGAGAGCCGGGGGGTGCTGGAGGGGGAGGAGCAGGCGGAGGAGGAGAGGGAGGGGGGGGAGGAGGACAGGGGCAGAGGAGAGGGCGGGCCGGGCGAGAGGCAGGGGGGGGAGGAGGAGGAGGGGGGCAGCGAGGCCAGGGAGGCGGGGGAGAGAGAGAGACCCCCCTCCTACCAGGACGCCTTCTTCTTCCCCGTGCTCATCGTCCACGGAGAGGAGAGCTGCCACGGGGGGGACCGCATGTGACCAAAGAGGGGACTCAGCACAGTGCTGGACCCACCGGGGGGGGGGTGACCCACCGGGGGGGGGGTGACCCACCGGGGGGGTGACCCACCGGTGGGGGGGCTCCGGTCCACACAGGGGGGGGGCGTCAGGCCGGCCCGTCATGAAGGAACACAAGAAGATACAGAGAGAGAGAAGAGAGAACAGGATGGCCCTAATGCACCACGCCCACAAGGGCTCTGGACCCACTGGGACCCACTGGGTCCTACTGGGACGCGACCCACTGGGACCCACTGGGAGCCACTGGGACCCACTGGGACCCACTGGGAGGGTCCCACTGGGAGGGTTCCAGTGGGACCCACTGGGACCCACTGGCTCCTACTGGGACGCGACCTACTGGGATCCACTGGGAGGCGGTTGGGGGGGGCAGAAGAGCTGTATGGGGTCAGAGGTCAACACGGTTCCAGGACGCCCCGGGTCCCAGAGCAGACCTGAAGGGACTTCCTAATCATTTGAAATGCGATCTTCCTCGACCAGACCCTCTGGAGCCGGGAGGAGGCCCGGGACCGCCATAGGACCCTCAGGGCAGGAGAGAGGGTTAGGGTTAGGGTTAGGGTCGGTCCCGGGCCTCCTCCAGACCCTCTGGAGCCTGGAGGAGGCCCGGGACCGTCAGGACCCTCAGGGCAGCAGAGAGGAGGTCAAGCGTTGGTTTCATGGGGTCTGACTCGACAGGTTGGGCTCCTAGAGGGTCCCCAGACCACGGCCCATCAGCTCTGGCTCTTTTTTACACATTAGTCTGCGATGTCTGCTCCTCCTGCTCCAGCTCCTGCTCTTCCTCCACCCTCCTACCTCTCTGCTCCACCCCCTCACGCTGGGACACGCCCACTCCACTACTAAGTATATGCAAACAAAATAAGGACTGTGTGTCATGATATATATTATTACACTCTCACTGGCGTAGTGCTGCATGTATGGACCAGACCCATGTACTAGCCCAGCTCGCCCGCACTGGGAGGAAGAAAACACTGCGTCTCTGTGCTTTGTTTACTGTTTCCATGACAACTAGCCATATTAGCTCCTAGCTCAACGTGTCGCTAGTCACATTAGCTCCTTAGCTCCTAGCTTCACATCATAGCATTAATTCTTACTGATGAGCAGCAGAAACCAACGTGGCAGTTTGACTCGTGACTGTTGAGTCCATCGTTCATACTCTCCTCACTGGGAGAACTGGGATGAGCCGAACCAGCGCAGAGACCAGCGCCCTGCGGTCGTTAGGGCAGTATGAAGGGAGAGCTCTGCGGCAGCAGGGAGCCTGCTAGCTCCGTAACCCTAACCCTAACCTCTAGCCCAACACGCTTGATACGCAAAGCACACTCAAAAAGTATTCAAACAAATATAGAGTCACTAATTCAATATCTGCTGAGCACAAAAAATACCTGTACAGTTCATGACGTGGACGTTCATTCAGAGCTCCAGCCCGGTCTCCTGGTCACCTGGCCGCCCGGTCTCCTGGTCACCTGACCGCACGTCCACAGCAGACAGCCGGGCTCAGAGAACAGGAAAGGAACTGGGAGCCCAGCCGTGGCCGTCTGGTCGTACTGCTCCTCCCAGGACCCCACAGCCACTGAACCCATTGAGGGACGCCAGGGTCCAGGGCCCTAGGTCCAGGGCCCTAACCCAGGGCCCTGGGCTAGGGGCGAAGAGAAGCCTGCTGTGAGCCAGTAGAGCAGGAGAGACGGGAGGGGAGGAGATGAAGGTCAGCCTAGAGACTAGCTGCTCACTCGGGACGGTCGTTTCTCCTGGTCCGGGTAGAGAGCTGGGGGGTTGTCTCTCTGAAGGTGAACCTGGTCCTGGTAGAGAGCTGGGGGGTTGTCTCTCTGAAGGTGATGTGGTACCTGGTCTGGGTAGAGAGGTGGGGGGTTGTCTCTCTGAAGGTGATGTGGTACCTGGTCTGGGTAGAGAGCTGGGGGGTTGTCTCTCTGAAGGTGAACCTGATCTGGGTAGAGAGCTGGGGGGTTGTCTCTCTGAAGGTGAACCTGGTCTGGGTAGAGAGCTGGGGGGTTGTCTCTCTGAAGGTGATGTGGTACCTGGTCTGGGTAGAGAGCTGGGGGGTTGTCTCTCTGAAGGTGAACCTGGTCTGGGTAGAGAGCTGGGGGGTTGTCTCTCTGAAGGTGATGTGGTACCTGGTCTGGGTAGAGAGCTGGGGGGTTGTCTCTCTGAAGGTGAACCTGGTCTGGGTAGAGAGCTGGGGGGTTGTCTCTCTGAAGGTGATGTGGTACCTGGTCTGGGTAGAGAGCTGGGGGGTTGTCTCTCTGAAGGTGATGTGGTACCTGGTCTGGGTAGAGAGCTGGGGGGTTGTCTCTCTGAAGGTGATGTGGTACCTGGTCTGGGTAGAGAGCTGGGGGGTTGTCTCTCTGAAGGTGATGTGGTACCTGGTCTGGGTAGAGAGGTGGGGGGTTGTCTCTCTGAAGGTGATGTGGTACCTGGTCTGGGTAGAGAGCTGGGGGGTTGTCTCTCTGAAGGTGATGTGGTACCTGGTCTGGGTAGAGAGCTGGGGGGTTGTCTCTCTGAAGGTGATGTGGTACCTGGTCTGGGTAGAGAGGTGGGGGGTTGTCTCTCTGAAGGTGATGTGGTACCTGGTCTGGGTAGAGAGCTGGGGGGTTGTCTCTCTGAAGGTGATGTGGTACCTGGTCTGGGTAGAGAGCTGGGGGGTTGTCTCTCTGAAGGTGAACCTGGTCTGGGTAGAGAGCTGGGGGGTTGTCTCTCTGAAGGTGATGTGGTACCTGGTCTGGGTAGAGAGCTGGGGGGTTGTCTCTCTGAAGGTGAACCTGGTCTGGGTAGAGAGCTGGGGGGTTGTCTCTCTGAAGGTGATGTGGTACCTGGTCTGGGTAGAGAGCTGGGGGGTTGTCTCTCTGAAGGTGATGTGGTACCTGGTCTGGGTAGAGAGGTGGGGGGTTGTCTCTCTGAAGGTGAACCTGGTCTGGGTAGAGAGCTGGGGGGTTGTCTCTCTGATGTGGTACCTGGTACACAAGTCACTGGACCTGCTCAGCTCCCAATCTTTCCCTTTTGGACAATCACGGTTTCAAAAGCTCTTGTTGGTTTGAAAAAGACCTTCAAAAAGGCAAACACACCCTCCTACGCACAGACATTTGTTTTTGTTTCATACTTCCAGAGACTGTGTTGATAATTACAAAGGACTTCCATTTAATGATTGCAATGTCATTTGTGTTTTTTTAAGTAGTTACTTTTTTAGGTGAATATGTTTTTCTAATTCAAGCCTTTCTTTGCTGGTGAGGTACACGTTGAAGTACATCAAAACAGTGATCACTAGCTAGTACAGTGATGTGCATTCTGTCTGCTTTAGTCTTGTTTTTATTGGGGTTGGATTGTGTGGAAACCATTAACTGATTGTTGAATCTTTTTTTACCATATCAGCCTCATAGATAACACCGCTCTGTGCCACACACGCACACGCACACGCACACACACACACACACACACAGACCTGCATATGTGTATGTACACACACACACACACACACACGTATCTCTAACTACATACATGCACAGTTTGTGTGCATGCTCAGCTGTAGAGACACAAAAGCTCCATTCATGAGACGCTTTGAATAATCCAACGCTTGAAACCACTGGCGCCGCCCACATACACAAGACCCCAGAGGACACGCCCCTCACACACTAGTATGACATCACAGGACACGCCCCTCACACACTAGTATGACATCACAGGACACGCCCCTCACACACTAGTATGACATCACAGGACATGCCCCTGAGACACTAGTATGACATCAAAAGACACGCCCCTCACACACTAATATGACATCACAGGACATGCCCCTGAGACACTAGTATGACATCAAAAGACACGCCCCTCACACACGATTATGACATAACAGGACACGCCCCTGAGACACTAGTATTACATCACAGGACACGCCCCTGACACAATAGTATGACATCACAGGACACGCCCCTCACACACTAGTATGACATCACAGGACACGCCCCTCACACACTAATATGACATCACAGGACACGCCCCTCACACACTAATATGACATCACAGGACATGCCCCTGAGACACTAGTATGACATCAAAAGACACGCCCCTCACACACGATTATGACATAACGGGACACGCCCCTGAGACACTAGTATGACATCACAGGACACGCCACTGACACACTAGTATGACATCACAGGACACGCTTCTCACACACTAGTATGCAAGCAGGAGTACAGTACCATGTACAGCTGGACCATATACAGAGTGGACCATGTACAGAGTGGACCATGAAGAGAGGACCATGTACCGCGTTCCCATGGGGAGTGCATTCATGTTTACGCTCTGTGTTGCTCTCAGGAGAAACGCTGCCTCCACATGTCACATGTCATACTTCTGTCACAACATATCATGCTACTTGCCTCTCACGTATGCTATGACGCCATCCCTCTCTTAAACACTGTACCTTCTCCCCCCATGCCAAAGCGAGTCATTTGAAGAGAGTCTATAGCCACATTTCGACATGGCGAACGCACACAGCTACACAGGTGAGCAGGTGGAGGCTTCCATTTTGCCGATGCAAATATGTTGAAAGAAAGATAATCAACTAAATGTGAAAAAGGCTGGATTTACTCAGGAAACAAAAGGAATCTCATCTCATTCCCCTGTGATCCAAACTGGACCGGTTGTTGCTATGACACATGAAACGAGACGACACAACTTTTGGCTTTGTCTTCTTTCATTTCAGCATGAACGCGTTGTTCGAACCTCCCGCCATTGAGGAGGTAGCGGCCACCAGGTGGCAGCAAAGTCTCCTCATCAATAAAGAAACTGCAGCATTAAGAGAACATTTCAGTTGTAGCAAGAATACACTTTCTTCCTCCTTCCCCCAACTAAATGTGTGTTATCAAAGCAATATGGCCACCGATATATCCCACCTCTGCACTGTTGGAGCTTAGCGCTAGGCACTTACTTTGTATTGCGTTAAAAAGCTAATGTCAAGAAAAGAATCTCGCCAGTTTGTCGTATGAGTTTTGAATGTTTCAAGACTCCATGTTCTGTTATGGCTTTACATAATCTCTAGAGCGTTAACGATGATAAGCGATAAACCTTGATTAAATGTAGCTTTTGTTATATTTCTTTTTCGAAAGGCGGCTATAAAATGACAATGAACTATATCAATAAAATGTGTAAAAATATGATATTCTGAAAACAGTGTTTCCTTATAGTCCAAAGGATTTGTCCGTCATTACAACGCATCGAGAACAAAGCAAGTGTTTCATGTCTGTCAACATGACACCACCAACATCACAGGAATATTTTTCTATTATGGCACAAGATTGTGGTTCACTGTAAAAATACGTTGTGTTCATCAGTTCAGTTCTCCGCTGCATTTAGATTCTTTCATGGGCTGACTCCCATCGGATCACGACTACAGCTCAGCTGTGAAGATCTGCGCTCAGTTCGGGTTCACTGGATGAAAGGACTCCTGGTTCTCGTGCTTGTGCTGAAGAACAAGCTAAATGCAGCTGGATGGCTTCAGAACCATGAATACATGAATTGTCTAAACAATGTAGTTGCTATGTGTAGATGTAGAACAATGGGCGAGGAAGGCTCCCCTGACGACCACATGTGTTCACAACATCCTCCAGAGACCAGGATGGGTTAGGGTCAGGGTCAGGGCTATGGTAAACCCTAACCCTGACCCTAACCCATCAGGAGACCGGGAGGTTGAACTGGACCGGGTCCATGAGGCTCAATGTCACCAGGGGGGTGACCCCATGAGGCTTCATGCTTTCACCAGGGGTCATGGCTGTAATCCCAATGATGGCTGTCAGGTTGAATGATGATGGCTCAGATGATTGTCATGTCCATGACATTAGTCAATAAATAAAAAATGCATTGATATAGAGACTTATTATTTGTGTGTGTGTGTGTGTGTGTGTGTGTGTGTGTGTGTGTGTGTGTGTGTGTGTGTGTGTGTGTGTGTGTGTGTGTGTGTGTGTGTGTGTGTGTGTGTGTGTGTGTGGTGCGTGCGTGCGTGCGTGCGTGTGTGTGTGTGTGCCTTTGTCTGTGTGTCTGTGTGTGCTCAGAGCGATGTGGAGGTCAGGCCGCAAGGGGGCGGAGTAACACAACAGATGAGAGAAGAACAATTTGAATTTATATTTGGCTTCGGACACAAATATAAATAGACAGCAATCAGTATAAATCGGACAGCAAACAGTATAAAACAGACAGCAAACAGTTTAAAACAGACAAACAGTTTACAACAGAATAAAACAGACATTTATTCTACAGAGGAAAACGTCTGTAAAGTTTTATTTTTGATCAGACCTATGGGACATGAAATTGACTATTTCTGAGTGTGAATCCACAAGCGGCCGCATGAAGGCGCCGCGGGGCATCTTATGCGCAACCAGGAAGCGCTGTGCGTCGGGGGGATGTGTCTCACCTCAGCCAGTGTCTCACCTCAGCCATTGAAGAGCAGTCCTCACAGACGTCCTGCAGACCAGTCACACAGGAGTGCCAAGAAGGCGGATTTCACTTAGAAGGAAGAAAAGTCTCTAGCGGCATTGAACCGTCGGCTCAGAGTCATCAGTGTTGAGTTTGGGTCTAGAACCCAAATCACTGCTGCGTCCTCCCGATGGCTGCTCCGACCTGCACCCGGTTCACCGACGAGCACCAGCTGTACGAAGAGCTTGGGAAGTAAGTTATGTTATGTTATGTTATGTTATGTTATGTTATGTTATGTTTTGTTTTGTTTTCATGTTATTATGTTGTAGTCCTTCTACTTTCACTAAGTCCCATCAGGACTAAACAATTACACACATTAAGAGTGCGCTCTGACGCCTGAAAACGATTCCCACCCTGTTTACCTGGTTACCTGTTTACCTGGTTACGTGCATATAATCTCAAACTGGAAGTTTGGAGTCAGATTTAGGTCCATCTAAATTTAAATCCCTGGGTTAGTCTGAACTGTATTTCATGAGTGTAATATAAAGCTACATAGTATAAGTGTGGTGAGTGTGTGTGTGTGTGTGTGTGGGGGGGAGTGGGCGTGTGTACGCGTGTGTCACTAGATGTTTTAGTTTCCCTGTTCCACGCCCTTCCCATGGGCAGATATGTGAACACTTGGAATTCTTCTTGGCGGTCCAGACTCGTATGAAGTCAGTGTTTCCTCTTCGAGGGCTGCTCATACTAACGTTCTGCCTTCCACTCATAACAAAGTCCTCACTGTGATCTCTTTTGTGAACAAGCGTATGTTTAAGAAAAGCAGTCAGAGACGTGTGTGGGGGTCTGCTATCACAAGCATCTTAGTGAGTAAAGAGTTTTCCCCGTATACAGCGTGTCACTCTGTCAACAATTCCTCCAGAGAGAGTTTGTAAACTGAGTGTACAAGCAGCTGCTTCCTCTTCTGAGTAAACAAAGAGCACGACGGCTCTGAGATAAGAGCGGAATGAACCAACAGACCGCTGCCCTCTGCCCGCGCTGCTGCCTGGAGACATGTGGGACCCAAGGAAGGGCCTGAGCCCTGCAGGGGCTAGGACCACACTGACGGAGCGTCTCATTTTCTCTGGGATGAGTCTGATGTGACGTCTGATTTGAACCTCCACAGGGGGGCCTTCTCAGTGGTCAGGCGCTGCATGAAGATCTCCAGCGGGCAGGAGTACGCCGCAAAGATCATCAACACCAAGAAGCTGTCTGCCAGGGGTACGTATCGCTGTGACGCATGAGGGGGAGCCAGCCGCTATCCTGCAGACAGCGCTGTCTAGAAGCTCTGCCTCTTGAAGCCAGACGTTGCTGCCTGGGTCATCACTATTGTGAGTCCTGTCTGTCACTTCCTCTCCAGCCTGTCCTCTTAGCACCAGGGTTTAGCAACCTTCCTAGGAGGCAGTTGTTTCCTAGGAACGTTAGTGCATCACAGGATGTTTCCTGATGAAAGCTCCACCAGGGTTCCAGCCATTGTTCTGACTAGTTTGGCACCAACAGCTTTTAGAGGTAAAGGGAAATGCTTAAAAAAATATGTCCATGGCTGAACATGCTCCTCACAGAATCATTCAAATACTTGACATTGGAAAGGTAAATAATAATAATGATAAATTTTATTTGTAGAGCACTTAATATTGGGTAAAGGGGGGTTTCATAAATATTTGGCCTGCTAAGCCCTTTGAGACTGTAATGGTGATTAAGGGCTATATAAATAAAAATGAATTTAATTTAATTCAAAAATCTCAAAGTGCTAAGGTAGCCTGGCTCACACAATGATACACCGGTCACAGATCGATTATGCTGGATCTATGCTCGCATGTATAAAGAACGGAGACATGGAGGAAGGAGTGAGACTCCCCAGGGAGACCAGCAGTAGAACCTCTGGTCTCATCATGGAGAGAAGGGGGAAGGAAGGGAGGACATCTGGTGTCCCTCAGGCTGCTATTGGAAGACCGCTGATTTACGAGCTTCTGGGAGGATCAGCTTTTGAGTGTAAGGTAAATGTTAACTCAAGAAATCAAATGTATAGGTAACAAAGCTACTAGTGGCCTTGTTAGTTACATGCCCTCGTTACAAACATGATGATGATGTCACTCCTACACGGGGATAAGGAAGGGGGCCGTTGGTGTGTTGAAGGAACAGCGGCTGTAAAGAAGGTTCACATGTTGAACCCTGCTCAACGGCAAAACTTGCTTACTCAATAACTTACTTTACAAATGGAATAGTAATTATTCTAAAAGTTGTACTCCCAGATCAAATCACAATGAAATGCTAAAATCCTGCAAATCCCATATGGCCTCAAACATCCCGCGGTGTGAGTGGCAGTAGTGATGGCTCTGTCTCCAGTAGTGATGGCTCTGTCTCCAGTAGTGATGGCTCTGTCTCCAGTAGTGATGGCTCTGTCTCCAGTAGTGATGGCTCTGTCTCCAGTAGTGATGGCTCTGTCTCCAGTAGTGATGGCTCTGTCTCCAGTAGTGATGGCTCTGTCTCCAGTAGTGATGGCTCTGTCTCCAGTAGTGATGGCTCTGTCTCCAGTAGTGATGTCTCTGTCTCCAGTAGTGATGGCTCTGTCTCCAGTAGTAATGGCTCTGTCTCCAGTAGTGATGGCTCTGTCTCCAGTAGTGATGGCTCTGTCTCCAGTAGTGATGGCTCTGTCTCCAGTAGTGATGGCTCTGTCTCCAGTAGTGATGGCTCTGTCTCCAGTAGTAATGGCTCTGTCTCCAGTAGTGATGTCTCTGTCTCCAGTAGTGATGTCTCTGTCTCCAGTAGTGATGGCTCTGTCTCCAGTAGTGATGGCTCTGTCTCCAGTAGTGATGGCTCTGTCTCCAGTAGTGATGTCTCTGTCTCCAGTAGTGATGTCTCTGTCTCCAGTAGTGATGTCTCTGTCTCCAGTAGTGATGGCTCTGTCTCCAGTAGTGATGGCTCTGTCTCCAGTAGTGATGTCTCTGTCTCCAGTAGTGATGTCTCTGTCTCCAGTAGTGATGTCTCTGTCTCCAGTAGTGATGGCTCTGTCTCCAGTAGTGATGTCTCTGTCTCCAGTAGTGATGGCTCTGTCTCCAGTAGTGATGGCTCTGTCTCCAGTAGTGATGGCTCTGTCTCCAGTAGTGATGGCTCTGTCTCCAGCAGTGGTGGCTCTGTCTCCAGTAGTGATGGCTCTGTCTCCAGTAGTGATGGCTCTGTCTCCAGTAGTGATGGCTCTGTCTCCAGTAGTGATGTCTCTGTCTCCAGTAGTGATGGCGGCTCTGTCTCCAGTAGTGATGGCTCTGTCTCCAGTAGTGATGTCTCTGTCTCCAGTAGTGATGTCTCTGTCTCCAGTAGTGATGTCTCTGTCTCCAGTAGTGATGGCTCTGTCTCCAGTAGTGATGGCTCTGTCTCCAGTAGTGATGGCTCTGTCTCCAGTAGTGATGGCTCTGTCTCCAGTAGTGATGGGAGCCTCTGTCTCCAGTAATGAGGGGGAGGTAGTGATGGGAGGCTCTGGGGGGCTTCTCCTGTCTCCAGGAGAAGCCCTCTCTTCACCCCTATCGTCTCCAGCAAGAAAATGAAAGGATCCATTCCCATGGAAATGACAGGGGTAGAGCTCTGAACATAGTCTGCTGGGAGCAGTGGTGCTGCTGGTTCAGTAGCATCGCAGGGTCTGCGTGTGATGCGTGTTCCCGCTGAGAACCACAAAGAGAACTTCACCTCCATTAAAAGAGCAGTGCAAGTCACTCAGACAACAAAGGCAGCCGTCAGCCCTGGGAGCTCTCTGTGGCCTAGTGAGCTGTTCCCCATCACGTACTGATGATGGTGTTCACCAATGGGTACTGGTTCATGGGTTAAAGCGCTCAGTAAGTGTTCCTATCCTCGTCTTATTCTAGGAGGCCCCTTTTCAAGACCTCAAAATCATCCGTTCGGTTTCACCACTTGCTCCTCTGGTTTTGAAAAGGTCTTCAAGTTTGCAAATTAATTTAACTATATATAATATTTATATTATACATAAATTAAATATCTAATAAAATACATAACTTAATACATTATATATACACAATTATACAGTTATCATTGATATAATATATCATTGATCTGGCCTCCTTAATGATGTCCCACTTGTCAGAGGCTATATATATGAATCAGCCCTCCCCCTACACCCTGCCTCTATACACCTGGGGTCTCATTTATAACCGCTGCGTACGAACAAAACGGGGCTGAAAGCGGCGTACGTGACTTTCCACGGCAAGGTTGTGATCTATAAAACTAACTTGCCGGGTGAATGTGCGCAGCCCTAAGCGAACTCTGACCCATGCGTACGCATGGTTTGGAGGAAAAGGAGAATTGGCGATACAGACGGTGTGGTGGTGAACTGAAGTCAGACAGAAGAAATGTAGAGTGAGAACAACGATTATGTTTTATCATCGCCCTTCATAAGTTTAATTTCAACCTGTATCATGCGTTAAATCTATGTAATCAGAATAATTTAGGTCAACTGCGTTATTTCTCAGTTATAACTCCAGAAACATCTCCTTAGAATAGAAATGAAAAAAAAAAAAATCTCTATATTTAATCCCGTCACTCCATACTGTCCACTGAGTATGGAATAAAGCATCTGTCCAACATGTGCGAATAACATAATAGTTTTATGTGACACTGTAAACACATAATCAAATGTCAATTAAATCCCAAGTGTGGAAAACCAAGCTACACTCCTCATCACAATCGATATATTATTGTCCGTTCCTCTTGATGCTTTTCATGACAAATCAGGCATTAAAAAGGGGTAATGTTCAAGAACATTTCACGTGGGTGATTACAGACGGATTATCCAAGGTGTTCTCGGTCAGTCTTATTACCGTAACTCTATAAATACAGCGGTGAGCCCCGTGCGTAATGCTGCACCATGGCACTGCTGGCACTGCTGGAGGACCATGCAGATAAGGATTTTGGGCGTACGTACACTTTTAGTAACGATCCCACTCACAGTTTTATAAATGACACCCCTGGCCTCTACACACCTGGCCTCTACACACCTGGCCTCTACACCTGGCCTCTACACACCTGGCCTCTACACCTGGCCTCTACACACCTGGCCTCTACACACCTGGCCTCTACACACCTGGCCTCTACACACCTGGCCTCTACACACCTGGCCTCTACACACCTGGCCTCTACACACCTGGCCTCTACACACCTGGCCTCTATACCTAGCCTCTATACCTGGCCTCTACACACCTGGCCTCCATACCTGGCCTCTATATCTGTCTTGGACTACATCTAGGGACTAGATCAGGGTAGGGACTAGGTTAGGCTAGGGACTAGTGACTAGGTTAGGGTAGGGACTAGTGACTAGGTTAGGGTAGGGACTAGGTTAGGCTAGGGACTAGTGACTAGGTTAGGGTAGGGAGTAGGTCAGGGTGGGGACTAGGGTGTTGTGGGGTATGGGTTAGGGTTAGGGTTAGATAGGGGTTAGTTAAGGGTTAGTTAGGGGGGTTCCAGTGCTACTCTCAGTTCTGCTCTCTGCTGTTAGTCCCTCGAGAGCAGAGACGACTTCACACAGCTTCTGTTTCTGCAACACGTTTTCACTTAATGAGAAGAACGGTCGAGCAGAACTACCTCCTAACGAGGAGCAGAGGCCCCTACCTCCTAACGAGGAGCAGAGACCTCTACCTCCTAACGAGGAGCAGAGGCCCCTACCTCCTAACGAGGAGCAGAGGCCCCTACCTCCTAACGAGGAGCAGAGGCCCCTACCTCCTAACGAGGAGCAGAGGCCCCTACCTCCTAACGAGGAGCAGAGGCCCCTACCTCCTAACGAGGAGCAGAGGCCCCAGCCTCCTAACGAGGAGCAGAGGCCCCTACCTCCTAACGAGGAGCAGAGGCCCCGGCCTCCTAACAAGGAGCAGAGGCCCCTACCTCCTAACGAGGAGCAGAGGCCCCGGCCTCCTATCGAGGAGCAGAGGCCCCTACCTCCTAACGAGGAGCAGAGGCCCCAGCCTCCTAACGAGGAGCAGAGGCCCCAGCCTCCTAACGAGGAGCAGAGGCCCCTACCTCCTAACGAGGAGCAGAGGCCCCAGCCTCCTAACGAGGAGCAGAGGCCCCAGCCTCCTAACGAGGAGCAGAGGCCCCAGCCTCCTAACGAGGAGCAGAGGCCCCTACCTCCTAACGAGGAGCAGAGGCCCCAGCCTCCTAACGAGGAGCAGAGGCCCCAGCCTCCTAACGAGGAGCAGAGGCCCCAGCCTCCTAACGAGGAGCAGAGGCCCCTACCTCCTAACGAGGAGCAGAGGCCCCTACCTCCTAGGGGGCCCCGGTCCCCTTGCAAATGTATTGTCATTTGTTCCCTCACCCGCCTGAAGTCTGCCTCCAGCAGCAGGAGTTGAAGTGAAGCCTCAAGCTTCTTTACAAAGGGTTAGGGTTAGGGTTAGTAATAAGTAACCTCTTTACAGTGGTGAGCAGGAGGCAGATTGCAGTCTGGTTCCCACGCTGACGGCAGCCATGGGCTGAGCGCAGGCCAACTCCTTCACAGCCTAGCCCGTCACTGGGGGTGACTCGCGTTTTAAACTCCAGCCAAGAGTTGGGAGAGAACTTGGAGCCCACCAGTGCAAATGGGCTGGACCACAGCCCTCAGCTGTGTCGCTTTGCTCCACCCGAGGCCCCCGTCTGTTTACGACTCTTTTTTTTTTTAGCGTTTTGCCCTTTGATCATGTGCTGTCAATCCTTTCTTTCATGAGCTTTTTACTAATTCATATTTTTATAATTTTTTACCTTTTTCTCTTTACAACATTTCCCATAGACTTTCTCCAGAAGGGAAGTTCCGTCATCACTGCTGAGCTTGATGGTCCATCTCTGGTCCCTCTCTGGGCCCTCTCTGGTCCCTCTCTGGTCCCTCCCTGGTGTCCACTGGTTCCCCTCTGGACCAGGGGGGTGGTGTCCACTGGTTCCCCTCTGGACCAGGGGGGTGGTGTCCACTGGTTCCCCTCTGGACCAGCGACCGGGGGGGGGTGGTGTCCACTGGTTCCACTCTGGACCAGGGGGGGGTGTCCTCTGGTTCCCCTCTGGACCAGCGACCGGGGGGGGGGGTAGGAAGGGTGTGGTGCATTGCGTTGGGGAGGGGCTACCCGTTGAGCATGCCCTTAGAGCTAACATGAAGCCCCCCCGGCCGCACCCTGTCTACCCCTGGGTTTCCATGGCGATGGCGGCATGCTAGCAGGGAACAGACTCACTAGATATACTTCACTGTTCAGTTGTCTTCTTAATGTTATCCACCCTTTGGTAATGTTGTTCCTTTACCCCTTAGACAGAGTATAGGTTGATTATAGAAACAATACATTTGCAATTTAAAAAAAACTTTTGTTCTTTGTTTGGAAACTGATTTGTGACCATTTGAAGCATGACTGTATTTACTAGTTCTCAGGCGGGAAGATTAGAATAATGTTAAACGTGACACTTCAGAGTTTAAATCCTAGTCACCTTCATTCTGCCGTTCCGAGGGACCTCATGCTCTGACCTTCTGGTGGAGTCGTCCCCTTTTTACCGGACATCAGATGAGCTACAACCACGTGTCGATAATAGGATCTCTTCTCTAGGACTGTAGAAGCCCTTCGTTGTGGACCATTTGTATGTATCTCTTATCTTATGTAGCTCTTACAATAAGTGTTCCTATCATTTCCCCCGGCCTAGAAAAGGCCATCAAAGGCAAGTATAAACCGACCCCTTTAATGACAGACAGGAAGGGCTGGTGGGTGGAAGCACAGACGCTAAATCCAAGTGACCGGAGGCAGTCAGCGGAGAACAACATGTGGGCATGAGGAGTGTGACGTGGGCGTGGAGCGAGAGACGGGTCCTTACTCTGAGGCCTCAGTGCCACCACTGCTTTCCTGCTGAATGAAACCTAATATCAGGTAGACTGATCAAACTGGTTTAGAGGAGCAGGAGCACATTAGCCTCATCCCTGCCTTCTTGGACGTGTTCCACCATGACTGTGGGACCGCCAGGAATGTTATCCTGCTCAGATCCCAGCTGGCAGGAGGACTGCGCTCTGGCCACAGCTCTGCAAGGGTGATGGTGCTCGCACACACAGGAGTGAAACAGAGAGCTTCTGCTACTCCTTCCTCTTCATCCTCCGGGTTCTCCCACCTCTAGACGCCCTGAGGCTGACCTCTGACCCCCTGGAGGCCCTGTGTGAACTCCAGCCCAGAGGCTGACCTCCGACCTCTAGGGCCCTGTGTGACCTCCATATGGCTAAAGCCCTTGCAGCCAGCAGCAGTTCCCCTCCCGAAGTCTGTTTGCTTTAAACATTTGAATAAGGGAGACGCAGTTTGCATGTAAGATCCCCCCCCCTCGAGGTCCCAGAGGGGGGGGACGAGGAGCAGCTGGCGAGTGTCTCTCTCTCTCTCTCTCTCTCTCGGTCTCTGTCTCTGTCTCTGTCTCTGTCTCTGTCTCTGTCTCTGTCTCTGTCTCTGCCTCTGTTATATATATATATATATTTTTACATATGCTTTTCTCTCATCATTTTTACTCACTCACAGTGCACGAAGTATTCGGTATAGTGACAAAATACCCAAATTGAAGCTGCATGAAAAATTCAGCCGGAAATGGGAATGACCCTGGACTGGGAATGACCCTGAACTGGGATTGACCCTGGACTGGGAATGACCCTGGACTGGGAATGACCCTGAACTGGGAATGACCCTGGACTGGGAATGACCCTGGTTCTTTTCTTAGGAAGTCTTCCTTGAGATGAGCAGTGCGGCCGTCCAGCGCACGGCTGTGTTAGGCGGCCATGTTGGGCGGCCATGTTGGGCGGCCATGTTGGGCGGCCATGTTGTCTGGCCCTCCCTCCTTCCCTCAGCTTCTCCACACACGTCTCATTTGCATATGATGCAAATGAGACGATTGTTTTTGTTTGGTTCACCGTGGAACAAAGGATGTGTCTGTCCTTCCCCCCTGCTCCCCCCACCCTCCTCCTCCTCCCTCCTGCTCCCGGCTCCTCCTCCCTCCTCCTCCTCCTCCCCCCTCCTGCTCCTCCCTCCTGCTCCTCCCTCCTGCTCCCCCCACCCTCCTCCTCCTCCCTCCTGCTCCCGGCTCCTGCTCCTCCCTCCTGCTCCTCCCTCCTGCTCCCCCCTCCTGCTCCCCCCTCCTTCCCCCCCTCCTGCTCCCCCCTCCTTCCCCCCCTCCTGCTCCCCCCTCCTCCCTCCCCCCTCCTGCTCCTCCCTCCTGCTCCCCCCTCCTGCTCCCCCCTCCTTCCCCCCCTGCTCCCCCCACCCTCCTCCTCCTCCCTCCTGCTCCCGGCTCCTCCTCCCTCCTCCTCCTGCTCCTCCCTCCTGCTCCTCCCTCCTGCTCCTCCCTCCTGCTCCTCCCTCCAGCTCCCCCCTCCTCCCTCCCCCCTCCTGCTCCTCCCTCCTGCTCCTCCCTCCTCCTCCTCCCTCCTGCTCCCGGCTCCTCCTCCCTCCTCCTCCTCCCTCCTGCTCCCGGCTCCTCCTCCCTCCTCCTCCTGCTCCTCCCTCCTGCTCCTCCCTCCTGCTCCCCCCTCCTGCTCCCCCCTCCTCCCTCCCCCCTCCTCCTCCTCCCTTCTGCTCCTCCCTCCTCCTCCTCCCTCCTCCCCCCTCCTCCTCCTCCCCCCTCCTCCTCCTCCCTCCCCCCTCCAGCTTCTCCCTCCTTCTCCAACCCACGTACCCAACCGGGGGTATTTGGGGTGTCCCCCGGTAGTCTTAGGGTACACCCTAGTCTAGGGTGTCCCCCCAGACCTGGTGTACCCCCAGACCGGGTGTACCCCCACACCGGGTGTACCCCCAGACCGGGTGTACCCCCAGACCGGGTGACCCACTACTCCACATTAGAGCAGCGGCTCGGCTGGCCTACTTGTTGGGCGGTGTTGGAAATAGCTGCTGTCCTGGTTTCTGAGACGGGCCTCTCCCGGGTCCTCAGGGTCTGGGAAGTGGGCTAGCTTCACAGCCAATCACGTCACTTTGTCCCGCTCCTCACAAGATCTGTGTCACTTTGACTTCTCCTGCCTCCAGGCCAATCGCGTTACTATATCCTGTTCCTTCACTTCTGTCTCACTCTACTTTTACTAATAGTTTAAAAAGTCACTTCATCTCTTTTTAAATAGTTATTACCAGAGCCCCCTAATCTCTGTCTTTCAGTAGATTCGCTGGTTTTCATGTAGGACTCTGGCTCAGTGGACAAGAGAAACAACCACAGCTCAGCTCAGCCTGGAGGATCTGTTCTGAGGACCTCAGCCTTGAGGATCTGTTCTGAGGACCTCAGCTCAGCCTGGAGGATCTGTTCTGAGGACCTCAGCCTTGAGGATCTGTTCTGAGGACCTCAGCTCAGCCTGGTGGATCTGTTCTGAGGACCTCAGCCTTGAGGATCTGTTCTGAGGACCTCAGCTCAGCCTGGTGGATCTGTTCTGAGGACCTCAGCCTTGAGGATCTGTTCTGAGGACCTCAGCTCAGCCTGGTGGATCTGTTCTGAGGACCTCAGCCTTGAGGATCTGTTCTGAGGACCTCAGCTCAGCCTGGTGGATCTGTTCTGAGGACCTCAGCCTTGAGGATCTGTTCTGAGGACCTCAGCTCAGCCTGGTGGATCTGTTCTGAGGACCTCAGCCTTGGTGATCTGTTCTGAGGACCTCAGCCTTGAGGATCTGTTCTGAGGACCTCAGCTCAGCCTGGTGGATCTGTTCTGAGCAGCAGAGCTCAGCTTGGTCATAGTTTGTGATGGCAGAAGGCGCTGCTTACGTCAGAATCTGAGACAGCTGTCCGCAGACCAAAGGGTTCATTGAGGAGGTAGTGGAGGAGGAGGAGGAGGAAACAGGCTGCATCACGTGATGAGGAAGTGGAACGCCTTCCTCCTCAGACTTCTTGTTCTGTTCTTCCTCCAAAATTTACCCAGATCTCTTCAGATGACAGAAGTACGAGTTTGTGATTATTCAGGAGCACAAGGAGGCATGATTATTTAGATGTCCCCATCACCATGGAGACCCCAAAGAGTCCTAGGCATCATTTAACAACCAATGACTTCATCCTGTGGTTTATCTTTATGCTGTAAAAGTCTAAACATGTCTACAATACATAACATACTGTATACATGTTTATAGTACATAACCTATACATGTCTACAGTACATAACCTATACCTGTCTACACTACATAACATACTGTATACATGTCTACAGTACATAACCTATACCTGTCTACACTACATAACATACTGTATACATGTCTACAGTACATAACCTATACATGTCTACAGTACATATCCTATACATGTCTACACTACATAACATACTCTATACATGTCTACAGTACATATCCTATACATGTCTACAGTACATAACCTATACATGTCTACAGTACATAACCTATACATGTCTACAGTACATATCCTATACATGTCTACAGTACATATCCTATACATGTCTACAGTACATAACCTATACATGTCTACAGTACATAACCTATACATGTCTACACTACATATCCTATACATGTCTACAGTACATAACCTATACATGTCTACAGTCCATATCCTATACATGTCTACAGTAAATAACCTAGACATGTCTACAGTACATAACCTATACATGTCTACAGTACATAACCTATACATGTCTACAGTACATAACCTATACCTGTCTACAGTACATAACCTATACCTGTCTACAGTACATATCCTATACATGTCTACACTACATAACATACTGTATACATGTCTACAGTGCATATCCTATACATGTCTACAGTACATATCCTATACATGTCTACAGTACATAACCTATACATGTCTACAGTACATAACCTATACATGTCTACAGTTCATAACCTATACATGTCTACAGTTCATAACCTATACATGTCTACAGTACATAACCTATACATGTCTACAGTCCATATCCTATACATGTCTACAGTACATAACCTATACATGTCTACAGTCCATATCCTATACATGTCTACAGTACATAACCTATACATGTCTACAGTACATAACCTATACATGTCTACAGTACATAACCTATACCTGTCTACAGTACATAACCTATACATGTCTACAGTACATAACCTATACATGTCTACAGTACATAACCTATACATGTCTACAGTCCATATCCTATACATGTCTACAGTTCATAACCTATACATGTCTACAGTTCATAACCTATTCATGTCTACAGTACATAACCTATACATGTCTACAGTTCATAACCTATACATGTCTACAGTCCATATCCTATACATGTCTACAGTTCATAACCTATACATGTCTACAGTTCATAACCTATACATGTCTACAGTACATAACCTATACATGTCTACAGTACATAACCTATACATGTCTACAGTACATAACCTATACATGTCTACAGTTCATAACCTATACATATCTATAGTTCATAACCTATACATGTCTACAGTACATAACCTATACATGTCTACAGTTCATAACCTATTCATGTCTACAGTACATATCCTATACATGTCTACAGTTCATAACCTATTCATGTCTACAGTACATATCCTATACATGTCTACAGTACATATCCTATACATGTCTACAGTACATAACCTAGACATGTCTACAGTACATAACCTAGACATGTCTACAGTACATAACCTATACATGTCTACAGTTCATAACCTATACATGTCTACAGTTCATAACCTATACATGTCTACAGTACATAACCTATACATGTCTACAGTTCATAACCTATACATGTCTACAGTACATCCTATACATGTCTACAGTCCATATCCTATACATGTCTACAGTACATAACCTAGACATGTCTACAGTACGTAACCTATACATGTCTACAGTTCATAACCTACAGTACGGGGGGGGGGGGGGGCTTCGACTTGGTTGCAACGTGGACAGTTTGAGTGTTGTGGAGTGAGATGCTGCCGGACGGCGGAGCAAGTTGTTGCAGCGTGATATTCTATAGCCTGGTAATGTTTATACATATACGGTGATATTCATACTGGTTTAAATAATACATTTGATAGTATTTCACATCTTTGCTGCAACAACTTTGAGCAAGAGTTTTCTTCGAAAGGAATTAAAGGCCTGTTCCAGTGTCCATGGTTCTCACTAACTGGTTGTAGTTCCAGTGTCCATGGTTCTCACTAACTGGTTGTAGTTCCAGTGTCCATGGTTCTCACTAACTGGTTGTAGTTCCAGTGTCCATGGTTCTCACTAACTGGTTGTAGTTCCAGTGTTCATGGTTCTCACTAACTGGTTGTAGTTCCAGTGTTCATGGTTCTCACTAACTGGTTGTAGTTCCAGTGTTCATGGTTCTCACCACTAACTCTGTGGATCCAAGCCTCTCCTAAATGACATCAACACGGGAATGTATCTGTACAATGTGTGTGTGTGTGTGTGTGTGTGTGTGTGTGTGTGTGTGTGTGTGTGTGTGTGTGTGTGTGTGTGTGTGTGTGTGTGTGTGTGTGTGTGTGTGTGTGTGTGTGCGTGTGTGTAGATCACCAGAAGCTTGAGAGAGAGGCCCGGATCTGCCGCCTTCTGAAACACGCCAACATCGGTGAGATTATATTCTGTATTTCAGACAAACTTTATCGGCATTAAATATAATCAAGCATGGGAATTAACAGAAATATATACGTTAATATAAGTAGATGTAACAAATTGATAAATTGATGAATATATTCCTGCATATAATTTTGATTTATCTTTCTCTGATTCTATTCTCTCTCGCTCTCGCGCTTCTCATATATTCATCCCATAATCGGTCCTATGAACGGATCTTGATACGTCTCCCCTGTGCAGCTCACCCAGCCGGGTGAATCTCACCGGCGGTCCCCCCCCCCCTCCCCTCGTCTCTCTCTCTCCGTCTCTTGTCTTTCTGTCTCTTGTCTCTGCTGAACCGGTCTCTCTTTCTGTCCAAAGAGACTATCAGAGGAGGGCCATGATACTGAACCGGTCTCTCTTTCTGTCCACAGAGAGACTATCAGAGGAGGGCCATGATACTGAACCGGTCTCTCTTTCTGTCTACAGAGAGACTATCAGAGGAGGGCCATGATACTGAACCGGTCTCTCTTTCTGTCCACAGAGAGACTATCAGAGGAGGGCCATGATACTGAACCGGTCTCTCTTTCTGTCCACAGAGAGACTATCAGAGGAGGGCCATGATACTGAACCGGTCTCTCTTTCTGTCCACAGTAAGACTCCACGACAGCATATCAGAGGAGGGCTTCCACTACCTGATCTTTGATTTGTGAGTTATTGATTTATTCATGAACTTCGGAGCATCAGTGTTCCTTATAGCGGGCCTGTCGGCGGTTCTGAAGGCCGTCAGGTAAGTGGCTCTTCAGGTATTACAACCTTCATCCTCTATGAGGTATCTGCAGCCTGTGTTCCCGTTCCTTTTGTCAGCCTAATTATCAACAGCTGACCAGGCTGTTCAGATCAGCTGACCAGGCTGTTCAGATCAGCTGACCAGGCTGTTCAGATCAGCTGACCAGGCTGTTCAGATCAGCTGACCAGGCTGTTCAGATCAGCTGACCAGGCTGTTCAGATCAGCTGACCAGGCTGTTCAGATCAGCTGACCAGGCTGTTCAGATCAGCTGACCAGGCTGTTCAGATCAGCTGACCACTCTTCTAATAATCAAAACAGGAAGCATTTGAGGAAGAGAAAGTAAAGTGGAACCCGGAGCAGAACCTGGGTCTGGACCTCAGAGGGTCTGGACCTCACCCTAACACCACCCTAACACCACCCTAACACCACCCTAACACCACCCACCTCACCCTAACACCACCCACCTCACCCAAACACCACCCACCTCACCCTAACACCACCCACCTCACCCTAACACCACCCACCTCACCCTAACACCACCCACCTCACCCTAACACCACCCTAACACCACCCACCTCACCCTAACACCACCCACCTCACCCAAACACCACCCACCTCACCCAAACACCACCCACCTCACCCTAACACCACCCACCTCACCCTAACACCACCCACCTCACCCTAACACCACCCTAACACCACCCACCTCACCCTAACACCACCCACCTCACCCTTACACCACCCACCTCACCCTAACACCACCCACCTCACCCTAACACCACCCACCTCACCCTAACACCACCCAACTCACCCTAACACCACCCACCTCACCCTAACACCACCCACCTCACCCTAACACCACCCACTTCACCCTAACCCCACCCTAACACCACCCTAACCCCACCCACCTCACCCTAACACCACCCATTGAAGATATATTCAGACCAATATATCTAAAGAGTTCCTAAATCATTGAGCGGTTCTGCTGCTCTGCAGTGACCCGCTGGAGAACAGACAGGGTTTGGGTTTCATCAGCGGTCCCTCTACCGCTAGTGTCTCAGACACAACAAAGCTCTGTTCCTCTGTTCCTCTCCTGTTCCTCTCCTGTTCCTCTCCTGTTCCTCTCCTGTTCCTCTCCTGTTCCTCTCCTGTTCCTCTGTTCCTCTCCTGTTCCTCTCCTGTTCCTCTCCTGTTCCTCTCCTGTTCCTCTCCTGTTCCTCTCCTGTTCCTCTCCTGTTCCTCTCCTGTTCCTCTCCTGTTCCTCTCCTGTTCCTCTCCTGTTCCTCTGTTCCTCTCCTGTTCCTCTCCTGTTCCTCTCCTGTTCCAATCCTGTTCCTCTCCTGTTCCTCTCCTGTTCCTCTGTTCCTCTCCTGTTCCTCTGTTCCTCTCCTGTTCCTCTCCTGTTCCTCTCCTGTTCCTCTCCTGTTCCTCTGTTCCTCTCCTGTTCCTCTCCTGTTCCTCTCCTGTTCCTCTCCTGTTCCTCTCCTGTTCCTC
This sequence comes from Gadus chalcogrammus, assembly GCF_026213295.1. NCBI lineage: Eukaryota > Metazoa > Chordata > Actinopteri > Gadiformes > Gadidae > Gadus > Gadus chalcogrammus. The sequence goes on along the minus strand of NC_079428.1, from coordinate 214,072 downwards.
TCCTGTTCCTCTCCTGTTCTTCTGTTCCTCTCCTGTTCCTCTCCTGTTCCTCTCCTGTTGCTCTCCTGTTGCTCTCCTGTTGCTCTCCTGTTGCTCTCCTGTTCCTCTCCTGTTCCTCTCCTGTTCCTCTCCTGTTCCTCTCCTGTTCCTCTGTTCCTCTGTTCCTCTCCTGTTCCTCTCCTGTTCCTCTCCTGTTCCTCTCCTGTTCCTCTCCTGTTCCTCTGTTCCTCTGTTCCTCTCCTGTTCCTCTCCTGTTCCTCTCCTGTTCTCCGGTTCTCCGGTTCTCCTGTTCTCCGCTGGGAGGGGACCCTGGGAGGGCCCAGAAGGGTTCCCAGGGGTCCGGTTGTCTGCCAGCGCTGGGACTCCGCCTCCTGGAGTGTAGTTTGGCCCTAGCCCCGGTGGGACTCCGCCTCCTGGAGTGTAGTTTGGCCCTAGCCCCGGTGGGACTCCGCCTCCTGGAGTGTAGTTTGGCCCTAGCCCTGGTTGTGTCTCCTGAACACGGCTCTGCTGCCGTTCAGGAGGATGACTTCACCTTGTTCTAAGTGCCCCTGTTATTCTGAATAAGGTTAGGGTTAGGGTTAGGGTTAACCCTAACCCTTGTTCCAAGTGCCCCTGTTATTCTGAATAAGGTTAGGGTTAGGGTTAACCCCTAACCCTTGTTCTAAGTGCCCCTGTTATTTTGAATAAGGTTAGGGTTAGGGTCAACCCTAACCCTTGTTCTAAGTGCCCCTGTTATTCTGAATAAGGTTTATACAAGAGACCGGGGAGGTGGAGGGATTTGGCTATACATATATTAGGGCTGTCAAACGAACGCGTTCATTTTGATTAATTAATCACAGAATAAATAACGCGTTAAAAAATTAACGCAAATTAATCGCGCTTCTATCGTGCCCTTTGACCCGATGCATCATTTGCGTTGAAACAAAATGGAGGCAGAAGAGAAGACGCTGCTCGGCCCGTGCACAGAAAGTTCAAGTTTAAACTCCTAAACTGAACTGTATGTAGGAACACCGTTATCTGCAATCTCTGTAGTAAGGAATTTTCCTATCACCGGAGTTCATCAACCCTTAAATATCATCTCAACGCGAAACATTTGGTAGCAAGCTCGCAGGTACGAGCTGCCACAGCCCCTGAAGCTGGCGCTAGCAGGCAGCCTCGTCAAGCCATACCTGATTGAGAAGCATTGAATCTTGAGTGAGATGGAAATGTTATTAATCAGATCTTAATGTTAATGAAAGACATGTTTTAAATGAAAAAGGGCATTGAACTTTAAAGTCTATTATTCATTGAATCACTCATTTGCCATAATTTACTTGAATTAGATTATTTTGAAATACTTTCTTGGAAAATGTAAGTATGCGATTAATTTAGATTAATTAATCACAGAGCCTGTAATTAATTAGATTAATTTTTTAATTGCTTGACAGCCCTAATATATACACCCCCCCAACAACCCCCCTTCGTCTCATTGTTCTTCTGTTTGTCTCATGGTTCTTCAGTCCATCTGATGGTTCTTCTGTTCATCTCATGTTACTTCTGTTCGTCTCATGGTTCTTCTGTTCGTCCCATGGTTCTTCTGTCCTTCTGATGGTTCTTCTGTTCAGTTCGTCTCATGGTTCTTCTGTTCGTCTCATGGTTCTTGTCTTCGCCTCATGGTTCTTCTGTTTGTCTCATGGTTCGTCAGTCCGTCTGATGGTTCTTCTGTTCATCTCATGATTCTTCATTTCGTCTCATGGTTCTTCTGTTCGTCTCATGGTTCTTCTGTTCGACCTCATGGTTCTTCAGTTTGTCTCATGTTACGTATTTTAAGCACATAAGCTGCCCCAACATGGCCACAAGGAAGCAGGATTGAACACAGAAGCTGCATTACCCTCACATAGCCACATGGGAGCAGGATCAAACATATAAGCTGTAATTACTATACATAGCCACAAGGGGAGCAGGACCCAACATGCAAGCTGTAATAACTACTCCAGCCACAGAAGGCAGGATCTTTAAGACTGAAGCCGGAAGCCGGAGCCAATACGTCACATAGGCCACGCCTACTTGATACAAATGCGGAGCGGGGTCAGAAGGGGGTCAGAAACATACGGCAGCTCCGTTGGTAGCCCTGGGGGTAGACGATAGATGTTGCTCCATGCGCGTGTTGAATACAATTCCCCTCCTTTTGCTTCATAGTTACCATACCGAAATACTTTAGCAAATAAAGTGAGTTAAAAGCGATCCGGATTGAACTACTTTCTTCAAGAACACGACACTCATGGTTCTTCTGTTCCTGGTTCTCCAGAGTTACCGGAGGTGAGCTGTTTGAAGACATCGTTGCTAGGGAGTACTACAGCGAAGCAGATGCCAGGTCTCTCACACACACACACACACACACACACACACACACACACACACACACACACACACACACACACACACACACACACACACACACACACACACACACACACACACACACACACACACCCCCCTCCTCTCTCCCTCTCCCCCCATGTCTCCCCAGTGGGCGGCTCACTGCCTGGTTTCGCCCCCTGCTGTTTCTCTGCAGCCACTGCATCCAGCAGATCCTGGAGGCCGTGCTGCACTGCCACCAGATGGGCGTGGTCCACCGAGACCTTAAGGTAGGGACACGCCCTGGGAGACGCCCTCGCCGACCTCTGACCCCCCGCCGACCTCTGACTCCCGCTGACCCTCCCCCCGCTGACATCTGCCCCCCCGCTAACCCTCCCTCCAACTTACAGTAGATCTCGGGGGGCCTATAGTATGCCTCTAACCCTGCGTTCACACCAAAAGATGCATTTGCTGCCCGAACGTGTTGACGCCTGAGTTTTGCGGCGCGTCAAATCAAGTTTTGCGGCGCGTCAAAAGTTTTGCAGGGCGGCAAAGGTTTTGCGGCGCGTCAAAAGTTGAAATATTTCAACTCGAGTAGCATTTGACGCGCCGCAAAATACGTGAACGCGCCCGCTGCCCGTGCCCGGCAGCGGGCACGGGCATGCCGCGCTGCAAATCAGATTTTGACACGCAGCAAATCAAATTTTGCTGCCCGTTTTCTCGGCAGCAAATGCTGCGGCAGCAAAGTAGCAACGCGTCTCTACATTCACTTTGAATGGGATCTTGACGCGCGTCAACTTTTTGCATCTTTTGGTGTGAACGCAGGGTAAGGCCCTACAGTAGCCCTCTAAGGCCCTTCGGTAGGCCTCTGGGGCCCTACAGTAGGCCCCAAAGATCTACAGTACCCTACAGTAGACCTCTAAGGCCCTACAGAAGGCCTCTGGGGGCCTTTAGTAGGCCCCCAGAGGCCTACTGTAGGCCCCAGAGATCTACTGTAGGCCTCTGGGGCCCTACAGTAGACTTCTAAGGCCCTACAGTAGGCCCCACCGGTCCCACTGGTCCTACTCGTCCTACTGGTCCTACCGGTCGCACTGGTCCTACTGGTCCTACTGGTCCCACTGGTCCTACTGGTCCTACTGGTCCTACTGGTCCTACTGGCCCCAGCGGTCCCACTGGTCCCACTGGTCCCACTGGTCCTACTGGCCCTAACGGTCCCACTGGTCCTACTGGTCCCACTGGTCCTACTGGTCCTACTGGCCCCACCGGTCCCACTGGTCCCACTGGCCCTAATGTGTCTGCCCCCCCCAGCCGGAGAACCTGCTCCTGGCCAGCAAGCTGAAGGGAGCGGCGGTGAAGCTGGCCGACTTCGGCCTGGCCATCGAGGTGCAGAGCGAGCAGCAGGCCTGGTTCGGTGAGTCCTGATAGGGCTAGGAGGGGGTCCTACTCTGGGTGTAGGGGGTCCAGGTCCTACTCTAGGTGTAGGGGGTCCTACTCTGGGTGGAGGGGGTCCAGGTCCTACTCTAGGTGTAGGAGGTCCTACTCTGGGTGGAGGGGGTCCTACTCTGTGTGTAGGGGGTCCTACTCTAGGTGTAGGGGGTCCTAGTGCTACTCTAGGTGCAGGGGGTCCTACTCTAGGTGTAGGGGGTCCTACTCTAGGTGTAGGGGGTCCTAGTCCTACTCTAGGTGTAGGGGGTCCTACTCTGGGTGTAGGGGGTCCTACTCTAGGTGTAGGGGGTCCTAGTCCTACTCTGGGTGTAGGGGGTCCTAGTCCTACTCTGGGTGTAGGGGTCCTACTCTAGGTGTAGGGGGTCCTACTCTAGGTGTAGGGGGTCCTGGTCCTACTCTTGGTGTAGGGGGTCCAAGTCCTACTCTGGGTGTAGGGGGTCCTAGTCCTACTCTAGGTGTAGGGGGTCCTAGTCCTACTCTAGGTTTAGGGGGTCCAGGTCCTACTCTAGGTGTAGGGGGTCCTACTCTAGGTGTAGGGGGTCCTAGTCCAACTCTAGGTGTAGGGGGTCCTAGTGCTACTCTAGGTGTAGGGGGATCCTGGTCCTACTCTAGGTGTAGGGGGTCCTACTCTGGGTGTAGAGGGTCCTACTCTAGGTGTAGGGGGTCCTACTCTAGGTGTAGGGCGTCCTAGTCTTACTCTGGGTGTAGGGGGTCCTAGTGCTACTCTAGGTTTAGGGGGTCCTACTCTGGGTGTAGGGGGTCCTAGTACTACTCTAGGTGTTGGGGGTCCTAGTCCTACTCTAGGTGTAGGGGGTCCTACTCTAGGTGTAGGGGGTCCTAGTCTTACTCTGGGTGTAGGGGGTCCTAGTGCTACTCTAGGTTTAGGGGGTCCTACTCTAGGTGTTGGGGGTCCTAGTGCTACTCTAGGTGTAGGGGGTCCTACTCTAGGTATAGGGGGGCCTAGTCCTACTCTGGGTGTAGGAGGTCCTATTCTGGGTGTAGGGGGTCCTACTTGAGGTGTAGGGGGACCTACTCTAGGTGTAGGGGGTCCTGGTCCTACTCTAGGTGTAGGGGGTCCTGGTCCTACTCTAGGTTTAGGGGGTCCTGGTCCTACTCTGGGTCTAGGGGGTCCTACTCTAGGTGTAGGGGGTTCTACTCTAGGTGTAGGGGGTCCTGGTCTTACTCTGGGTGTAGGGGTCCTACTCTAGGTGGAGGGGGTCCTACTCTGGGTGTAGGGGTCCTACTCTAGGTGTAGGGGGTCCTAGACTGGGTGTTGGGGGTCCTACTAGGTCTTTACTCTGGTATTATGGTATGGAATAGTTTCCCTACAGCTATACAAATCTTTTTTTAAGAGACAGGTCAAACAGATTTAAATTAGTAAATGTACAGTACATATATAGAGAATTGATATCTATTGATATATTTAATCTGTGTGTGTGTGTGTGTGTGTGTGTGTGTGTGTGTGTGTGTGTGTGTGTGTGTGTGTGTGTGTGTGTGTGTGTGTGTGTGTGTGTGTGTGTGTGTGTGTGTGTGTGTGTGTGTGTGTGTGTGCACGCTGCAGGGTTTGCTGGCACACCCGGGTATCTTTCCCCAGAGGTGCTGAGGAAAGATCCATACGGGAAACCAGTGGACATGTGGGCCTGCGGTGAGAACCTTACATAACATTAACATTACCATACTGACCCTAGCATAAAATTAACATTACCATACTGACCCTAGCATAACATTAACATTACCATAATGACCCTAACGTAACATTAACATTACTTACTGACCCTAACGTAACATTAACATACTGACCCTAACATAACATTAACATTACCATACTGACCCTAGCACAACATTAACATTGCCATAATGACCCTAACGTAACATTAACATTACCATACTGACCCTAACGTAACATTAACATTACCATACTGACCCTAGCATAACATTAACATTACCATAATGACCCTAACGTAACATTAACATTACCATACTGACCCTAACGTAACATTAACATACTGACCCTAACATAACATTAACATTACCATACTGACCCTAGCACAACATTAACATTACCATAATGACCCTAACGTAACATTAACATTACCATACTGACCCTAACGTAACATTAACATACTGACCCTAACATAACATTAACATTACCCTACTGACCCTAGCATAACATTAACATTACTATACTGACCCTAACATTAACATTACCATACTGACCCTAACATAACATTAACATACTGACCCTAACATAACATTAATATACTGACCCTAACATTACATTAACATTACCATACTGACCCTAGCATAACATTAACATTGCCATACTGACCCTAGCATAACATTAACATTCCCATACTGACCCTAACATAACATTAACATACTGAACCTAACATTACATTAACATTACCATACTGACCCTAGCATAACATTAACATTACCATACTGAACCTAACATAGCATTAACATTCTGACCCTACCGTAACATTAACATAACCATACTGTCCCTAATGTAACATTAACATAACCATACTGACCCTCACATTAACATACTTACCCTCACATTAACATTACCATATTGACCCTGACGTAACATTAACATTACCATACTGACCCTAACGTAACATTAACATTGCCATACTGACCCTAACGTAACATAAACATTACCATACTGACCCTAACACAACATTAACATTACCATACTGACCCTAACATAACATTAACATTACCATACTGACCATAACATTAACATTAACATACTGACCCTAACATTAACATTACCATACTGACCCTAACATTAACTTTACTATACTGACCCTGACATTAACATACTGACCCTCACATTACCATACTGACCCTCACATTACCATACTGACCCTCACATTACCATACTGACCCTCACATTACCATACTGACCCTCACATTACCGTACTGACCCTCACATTACCGTACTGACCCTCACATTACCATACTGACCCTCACATTACCGTACTGACCCTCACATTACCGTACTGACCCTCACATTACCGTACTGACCCTCACATTACCGTACTGACCCTCACATTACCATACTGACCCTCACATTACCATACTGACCCTCACATTACCGTACTGACCCTCACATTACTGTACTGACCCTCACATTACCATACTGACCCTCACATTACCATACTGACCCTCACATTACCGTACTGACCCTCACATTACCATACAGACCCTCACATTACCATACTGACCCTCACATTACCATACTGACCCTCACATTACCATACTGACCCTCACATTACCATACTGACCCTGACATTAACATACAGACCCTCACATTACCATACTGACCCTCACATTACCATACTGACCCTCACATTACCATACTGACCCTGACATTAACATACTGACCCTCACATTACCATACTGACCCTCACATTACCATACTGACCCTCACATTACCGTACTGACCCTCACATTACCGTACTGACCCTCACATTACCGTACTGACCCTCACATTACCGTACTGACCCTCACATTACCGTACTGACCCTCACATTACCATACTGACCCTCACATTACCATACTGACCCTGACATTAACATACTGACCCTCACATTACCATACTGACCCTCATGTTACCATACTGACCCTCATATTAACATACTGACCCTCATATTAACATACTGACCCTCACATTCACATAATGACCCTCACATTAACACACATATCCTCACATAAACATTCTAATCCTCACGTTAACATACTAGCTGCGTTTCCATCTAAAAGGTGATGCGAATCTTTAGAAAGTTCGCAAAAAAGTAATTCGATTTAGGTGCGTTTCCATCAAGTGGTTGGAGCGGCTAACTACCCTAGCTCTGCCTGGAGGTGGCACTGTAGGCAAAAAATGTATGCCGACACGTGGCTGCAATAAATGGTAGAAATAGAAAAGCTGTAACAAATGTAACAAAAGCCAGTTAGTCCGCCAATAGAGAAGAGTATCAACAAACAACAAACATGGAGAGAGGAATTCAGCAGCAATTGGTTTCCCTTGGGCAAGTCATAACTGTTCTTTCAGTGAAATTATCATTGGCTATTTTAACTTCAATCCGTAGACGAAGAAATAGAGAAATTACAATGTACACAGCGGTAGCAAGGGAAATACGAGGACGACGTAGAGTGCCTTACGTATGGGAGAGCACAATAGGCTGATGACGTTACACGTTGATGTCGGCAGGGTTGCTATGGCCGGTCGTTATGCGGAAATCGGAAAGACTGTCAGTCCTGTGTGTTCAAAGCTCCCTACGTCACAGCTGTTTCGAAAAGTGTGTTTCCAGCTCCCATTTTGCGAATTTACTCTCTTTCGCATTTCTCAAAAACCACCTCAAATGAGCGGATAAACTTTGTTGCGAATTAGAGGATTTTTAATGCAAATTTTGTTGTTTCCATCACCGTTTACTGATTCGATACTTCAAAGTTTGCATAAAATCAGGGGGATGGAAACGCACCTACTGACCCTCAAATTAACATGCGTATCCTCACATTAACATACTGACCCTCACATTAACATTCTAATCCTCATGTTACCATGCATTCCTGATCCCAACATTAACATTAACATACTGACCCTCACATTAACACACATTCCTGATCCCAGCATTAACATTGTGATGAATGTTTTAGATTCCCCCTTACCATCATTATGAAGTGTTGAGCCTTTATGACTGTGTGTGTGTGTGTGTGTGTGTGTGTGTGTGTGTGTGTGTGTGTGTAGGGGTGATCCTGTACATTCTGCTGGTTGGCTACCCCCCCTTCTGGGATGAGGATCAGCACAGACTCTACCAGCAGATCAAGGCTGGAGCGTATGATGTGAGGACACGCATGCACATGCGCACGCATACACACACGCACACACACGTGAACACACACACGCATACACACATGCATACATAGGCACAGACATGCATGCATGCATACATACATGCATGCATGCACATTATAGTGGCATTTTTGCAGAGAGTTGAAGCCACTATAGGAGTGGGGTGGACGACGCGCAATCCAAAACCAAAGTAAGGCAATCTGATTCAGAGTTTGAACAAAGAAACTTTATTAAATAAAGCTTCAAACAAAAATGACTCGTCTTGATGATTATACTTTTCAACAAACATTTGCGGTCAAAAAGCTGTCCCACTTCCCCGTCTCACTCTCGTTTGTGTCACATTCCAGCAGGTGAATTAAATCCCTTCATCAGATGAATGAATCTAATAATAGAACTGACCTGCGGGGGGAGCCAGACAGAATACAACTCAATGCAACAAGAGTTATATCAAGTATTATTCTTTCCATTCCATTATCGCCATATTCCCATTATTGCTCCAACACACACACACACACACACACACACACACACACACACACACACACACACACACACACACACACACACACACACACACACACACTCAGTTCATCCCTATCCCTGACTCTTGTGGCTGTGTGTGTGTGTGTGTGTGTGTGTGTGTGTGTGTGTGTGTGTGTGTGTGTGTGTGTGTGTGTGTGTGTGTGTGTGTGTGTGTGTGTGTGTGTGTGTGTGTGTGTGTGTGTGTGTGTGTGTGTGTGTGTGTGTGTGTGTGTGTGTGTGTAGTTCCCCTCTCCTGAGTGGGACACGGTGACCCCGGAGGCGAAGGATCTGATCAACAAGCTGCTGACCATCAACCCGGGGAAGCGCGTCTGCGCCACGGACGCACTCAAACACCCCTGGATCTGTGTACGCATGCACACACACACACACACACGCACAAGCACACGCACACACACACACACTCTCTAAACACTTCCGTTTGCGTGCGGTGACATTCTGAACGCCTTTCTGTATCCGTAGCAACGCTCCACGGTGGCCTCCATGATGCACCGACAGGAGACCGTCGAATGTCTGAAGAAGTTCAACGCCCGGAGAAAACTGAAGGTGGGCGTGTCCTCCAGCGCGGGGGGTGTCCTCCAGTGTGGGGGGCGTGTCCTCCAGTGGGGGGGCGTGTCCTCCAGCGCGGGGCGGTCCTCCAGTGTGGGGGGCGTGTCCTCTAGTTTCTTATTCATGATGAGTTAGACAGGAAGGTGTGGGAGAGCGAGGGGACAGCACAGGACCAGGACGTGGTCTGGGGGGGGGCCGGGGTGGGCCGGGGTGGGGCCGGGGTGGGCCGGGGTGGGGCCGTGGGCCGGGGTGGGCCGGGGTGGGCCGGGGTGGGGCCGGGGTGGGGCCGTGGGTGGGCCGGGGTGGGGCCGTGGGCCGGGGTGGGCCGGGGTGGGGCCGTGGGTGGGCCGGGGTGGGGCCGTGGGCCGGGGTGGGCCGGGGTGGGCCGTGGGCCGGGGTGGGGCCGTGGGTGGGGCCGTGGGCCGGGGTGGGCCGGGGGGGGGCGGGGTGGGGCCGGGGTGGGGCCGGGGTGGTCCGGGGTGGGGCCGTGGGCCGGGGTGGGCCGGGGTGGGGCCGTGGGCCGGGGTGGGGCCGTGGGCCGGGGGGGGGCGGGGTGGTCCGGGGTGGGGCCGGGGGGGGGCGGGGTAGGGCCGTGGGCCGGGGTGGGCCGGGGTGGGGCCGTGGGCCGGGGGGGGGCCGTGGTGGGGCCGTGGGCCGGGGTGGGCCGGGGTGGGCCGGGGGGGGGCGGGGTGGGGCCGTGGGCCGGGGGGGGGCGGGGTGGGGCCGTGGGCCGGGGTGGGCCGGGGTGGGGCCGGGGGGGGGTGGGGCGGGGTGGGCCGGGGTTGGGCCGTGGGCCGGGGTGGGGCGGGGTGGGCCGGGGTGGGCCGGGGGGGGGCGGGGCGCTGGCGTCAGACAGCCTCAGCCCACTGAACACCTCGGCCCCTCATGTCTGAAAGGAATCAAATAATGAGCAGACTACACTGCTCCTGAGCTGTAGCCCTCACCCTAACCCTAACCCTAACCCTACACTGCTCCTGAGCTGTAGCCCTCACCCTAACCCTAACCACTGCAGTATAGCAGTATGGCAGTATAGTATGGCAGTATAGTATGGCAGTATGGCAGTATAGTATGGCAGTATGGCAGTATGGCAGTATAGTATGGCAGTATAGTATGGCAGTATGGCAGTATAGTATGGCTGTATGGCAGTATAGTTTGGCAGTATAGCAGTATAGCATAATGGCAGTATAATTTGGCAGTATAGTATGGCAGTATGGCAGTATAGTATGGCTGTATGGCAGTATAGTTTGGCAGTATAGCAGTATAGCATAATGGCAGTATAGTTTGGCAATATGCCATTATAGTATGGCAGTATGGCAGTATAGTTTGGCAGTATAGCAGTATAGCATAATGGCAGTATAATTTGGCAGTATAGTATGGCAGTATAGTATGGCAGTATGGCAGTATAGTATGGCAGTATAGTATGGCAGTATAGTTTGGCAGTATAGCAGTATAGCATAATGGCAGTATAATTTGGCAGTATAGTATGGCAGTATGGCAGTATAGTATGGCTGTATGGCAGTATAGTTTGGCAGTATAGCAGTATAGCATAATGGCAGTATAGTTTGGCAGTATGCCATTATAGTATGGCAGTATGCCAGTATAGTTTGGCAGTATGTAAGGAATAATCACCGAGAGGCAGGGCAATGTACAGTTTGATATGCCCGGCTTGTGGACGGGCATATCAAACAGTTTGCCCGGCTCGCGGTAACCTTCCGCGAGCCGGGCATATCAAACAGTTTATTGCCCTGCCTTGAGTTGATTATTCCGTTTATTCTACTTCTCGCCAAACAACATAATAAAACAATTGAAATACTTTAATAATTAGCCTTTTTCTTATTCGTATTGCATGCTTATTAAATGTATACTCTGTTTAAGTTCATCTCCCTCGAAAAGTAGAACTACGGTGAATAACGTTAGCTCAGCTGTAGGTAACTCGTTTCTATAGCAACCACACAAGGCTGCATCTGATCACTAGTTTAATAATGTAGTTGCTACATTCGTATCGAGTCAGCTTTAATGACGATCGATCAAACATGCACTCCTTATTCCAAATAAATTTTATTTTCAATAAATGTAGGCTATAACAAAGAAGAAGATAGAAAACGATGAAAGCGGCGTATTGATCTACTGTGCTCAGTCAGCAGCAAGTAGAACCGACAAGTCAGCGGGCAATATGACGGATTAATGCACCCCTCCCAGCCAATCAGAATCGAGCATTCTTAAATGAAGTAGAATAAAGCAGTATAGCATAATGGCAGTATAGTTTGGGAGTATGGCGTTATTGCAGTATAGTTTGGCAATATGGCAGTATAGTTTGGCAGTATAGTTTGGCAGTATTGCAGTATAGTATGGCAGTATAGTTTGGCAGTATAGTATGGCAGTATAGTTTGGCAGTATGGCAGTAAAGTTTGGCACTTTGGCAGAATGGTATGGCAGTATAGAATGGCAGAATGGCAGTATAGTTTGGTAGTATGGCAGAATGGCAGTATAGTTTGGCAGTATAGTATGGCAGAATGGCAGTATAGTATGGCAGAATGGCAGTATAGTATGGCAGTATAGTATGGCAGTAAAGTTTGGCAGTATAGTATGGCAGCATGGCAGTATAGTTTGGTAGCATGGCAGTATAGTATGGTAGTATGGCAGTATAGTATGGCAGAATGGCAGTATAGTATGGCAGAATGGCAGTTTAGTATGGCAGAATGGCAGTATAGTATGGCAGTATAGTTTTGCAGTATTGCAGTATAGTATGGTAGTATGGAAGTATAGTATGGCAGAATGGCAGTATAGTATGGCAGAATGGCAGTTTAGTATGGCAGTATAGTTTGGCAGCATTGCAGTATAGTTTGGTAGCATGGCAGTATAGTATGGCAGTATAGTTTGGCAGTATAGTATGGCAGTATAGTTTGGCAGTATGACAGTAAAGTTTGGCACTTTGGCAGAATGGTATGGCAGTATAGAATGGCAGAATGGCAGTATAGTTTGGTAGTATGGCAGAATGGCAGTATAGTTTGGCAGTATAGTATGGCAGAATGGCAGTATAGTATGGCAGAATGGCAGTATAGTATGGCAGTATAGTATGGCAGTATAGTTTGGCAGTATAGTATGGCAGCATGGCAGTATAGTTTGGTAGCATGGCAGTATAGTATGGTAGTATGGCAGTATAGTATGGCAGAATGGCAGTATAGTATGGCAGAATGGCAGTTTAGTATGGCAGAATGGCAGTATAGTATGGCAGTATAGTTTTGCAGTATTGCAGTATAGTATGGTAGTATGGAAGTATAGTATGGCAGAATGGCAGTATAGTATGGCAGAATGGCAGTTTAGTATGGCAGAATGGCAGTATAGTATGGCAGTATAGTTTGGCAGCATTGCAGTATAGTTTGGTAGCATGGCAGTATAGTATGGCAGTATAGTTTTGCAGTATTGCAGTATAGTATGGTAGTATGGCAGTATAGTATGGCAGAATGGCAGTTTAGTATGGCAGTATGGCAGTATAGTATGGCAGAATGGCAGTATAGTATGGCAGTATAGTTTGGCAGCATTGCAGTATAGTTTGGTAGCATGGCAGTATAGTATGGCAGTATAGTTTTGCAGTATTGCAGTATAGTATGGTAGTATGGCAGTATAGTATGGCAGAATGGCAGTATGGCGATGTTGTGTTCACGCTGGTTCTGCTCTGCTCCGCAGGGTGCCATCCTGACCACCATGTTGGCCACACGGAGCTTCCCAGGTAGGTGCCACCCCCCGCTGAGAGATGTAGCGACAGACCCTCATTCTGTAAGGGTCCCAGAAGATTAACCCCATCAACACCACCCAGACAGAGCCCCACACACGCACCACCCAGACAGAGCCCCACACACCACCCAGACAGAGCTCCACACACACCACCCAGACAGAGCTCCACACACACCACCCAGACAGAGCTCCACACACCACCCAGACAGAGCTCCACACACACCACCCAGACAGAGCCCCACACACCACCCAGACAGAGCTCCACACACCACCCAGACAGAGCCCCACACAAACACCACCCAGACAGAGCCCCACACAAACACCACCCAGACAGAGCTCCACACACACCACCCAGACAGAGCTCCACACACCACCCAGACAGAGCTCCACACACACACCACCCAGACAGAGCTCCACACACACCAACCAGACAGAGCTCCACACACCACCCAGACAGAGGCTCACACACACCACCCAGACAGAGCCCCACACACACCACCCAGACAGAGCCCCACACACCACCCAGACAGAGCCCCACACACACCACCCAGACAGAGCCCCACACACCACCCAGACAGAGGCTCACACACACCACCCAGACAGAGGCTCACACACACCACCCAGACAGAGCCCCACACATCACCCAGACAGAGCTCCACACACACCACCCAGACAGAGCTCCACACACACCACCCAGACAGAGCTCCACACACACCACCCAGACAGAGCCCCACACACCACCCAGACAGAGCCCCACACACACCACCCAGACAGAGCTCCACACACCACCCAGACAGAGGCTCACACACACCACCCAGACAGAGCCCCACACACACCACCCAGACAGAGCCCCACACACCACCCAGACAGAGCTCCACACACCACCCAGACAGAGCTCCACACACCACCCAGACAGAGGCTCACACACACCACCCAGACAGAGCCCCACACACCACCCAGACAGAGGCTCACACACACCACCCAGACAGAGCTCCACACACCACCCAGACAGAGCCCCACACACCACCCAGACAGAGGCTCACACACACCACCCAGACAGAGCCCCACACATCACCCAGACAGAAGGCTCACACACACCACCCAGACAGAGCCCCACACATCACCCAGACAGAAGGCTCACACACACCACCCAGACAGAGGCTCTCACACACACACCACCCAGACAGAGCTCCACACACACCAGACGCTCCTAGAAGGAGAGGAGAGCATGACCTCAATAACCCGGTCCCTGCACGCTGTGCAGGGACCGGGTTGACTCCACCTCTCGTGGTCACTAGTGTTTCTCCACCTCTTTCAGTGTTTCTGTGATTCTGTCCTCTAAACTGCCGGCTCCATTCCAACTGACATGCTCCTCGTCTTTGTCTCCATAGCTACCAAGACCCTCCTGAACAAGAAGGCAGAGGGTGTCAAGGTAGGTTCCTATTGGTCCTAACAGTATGTTCCTATTGGTCCTAAGGAGAACGTTCCTATTGGTCCTCACAGTGTGTCCCTATTGGTCTTCCGGAGAACATTCCTATCGCTCCTCAGAGTGTGTTCCTATTGGTCCTCACAGTATGTTCTGATTGATCCTGAGCAGAACCTTGTGTAGGTTAGTAAGTGACCCCCAACCTCCTGTGTCTCTCTTGGTGAGGAGGGAGAGCAGGCCAGACGGCTCTAGAACTGGAGGAAACAGGGATAGGACAGGCCAGACCCTTGTCTGTCTCTCTGACTGAACCCTGTCTGTCTCTCTGTCTGAACCCCTGTCTGTCTCACTTAACCCGGTTTGAGTTATAACCCCTCCTGTACTTACTGTTCGGCGTCGTCTGCTAACCGCCCCCCACTTCTCCACCAAGCGCCCTTCCTGTAGTTGAAGGGTGTCTGTCCCCGTGGAAGGCGACATCACAGCAGACCACCTGGTCCCCATCACAACTGCCCACCCCCACGTCTCCACGGAGCTGGAGAGTAAAGCCTTCCACTTCTGCTGCCCTTCAACACGCGTGTGCTGAACATGATCTAGAACCCGTGGGCTGAACTCTTGTGTTCTGAGCCCTTGGTCTAGATTCTTCTGTTGGACTATTCTACTCTAGACCCTTGGTCTAGAGTCTAACCCTTGGTCTAAATTCTTCTGTTGGACTAGTCTAACCCTTGGTCTAGATTCTTCTGTTGGACTATTCTACTCTAGGCCCTCGGTCTAGAGCCTAACCCCTGGTCTAGAGCCTAACCCTTGGTCTAGACACTTGGTTTAGAGTCTAACCCCTGGTCTAGAGCCTAACCCCTGGTCTAAAGTCTAACCCTTGGTCTAGAGTCTAACCCTTGGTCTAGACCCTTGGTCTAGAGTCTAACCCTTGGTCTAGAGTCTAACCCCTGGTCTAGAGCCTAACCCTTGGTCTAGAGCCTAACCCTTGGTCTAGACCCTTGGTTTAGAGTCTAACCCCTGGTCTAGAGCCTAACCCCTGGTCTAGAGTCTAACCCCTGGTCTAAAGTCAAACCCTTGGTCTAGAGTCTAACCCTTGGTCTAGACCCTCGGTCTAGAGCCTAACCCCTGGTCTTGACTCTAGACCCTAACCCCTGGTCTAAAGTCTAACCCTTGGTCTAGACCCTTGGTCTAGAGTCTAACCCTTGGTCTAGAGTCAAACCCTTAGTCTAGAGTCTAACCCCTGGTATAGAGCCTAACCCTTGGTCTAGACCCTTGGTCTAGAGTTTAACCCCTGGTCTAGAGTCAAACCCTTGGTCTAGAGTCTAACCCCTGGTCTAGAGTCTAACCCTTGGTCTAGAGTCAAACCCTTGGTCTAGAGTCTAACCCCTGGTCTAGAGCCTAACCCTTGGTCTAGAGTCTAACCCCTGGTCTAGAGTCTAACCCTTGGTCTAGAGCAGGAGTCTTCAATTAAAATTGAACAAGGTCCAGTTACTAAAAATTCCTTCCAAGAAAGGTCCGAACATACCACGTCCTAATAGCCTTCTTTTGTCAAATACAATCAACACGGCATATTACCTTATAATTTCAGGTGTATTTATTTTCCATTTCCAAATAGCTTACTTTTAACCATGAAAAACTAGTAAGACAAAGTAACGCATATTAATATTTCAAGTAAACAAAACAGGTACAGTACATTAGGCCTGCAATTCAAGTAAACATAAAAAAGTGCATAAGGCCTACATGTGAAGTAAGCAGAACAGGAACACTAGGCCTACACTTCAAATAAACACAAAGTGCATTTAGGCCTACATTTCAAGCAAGCAAAACAGGTACACCAGACCTACATTTCAAATAACTCAAAAAAGAGCATTAGGCCTTCATTTCAAGTAAGCAAAACAGTGTCTCAAGTGGTGTTAGACCCAACAGGTCCTCACAGATCTCTTTCTTGTCTTGATGAAACAATCGCACATAAACCAAAAGCTGGGCATATCCGTTACATCTGAAGACTCATCAATGGCTAAGGATGGGGCACTCTGAACAGCCGCATCAAGCTGTGACAGTGCGTCATCTGATAACAATTCAGATTTTCTGGTTGTCGTTGCAGCTCACATTGGGATTTGCTTTAGTTTTTCACTCAATTCATCCCTTTGTTTACCTTCAAGTAACGTCTCGGCAGCGGCGTTCAAGCACTCCTTCACAACAGTAGTGTCACTGAAAGTTTTTTTATGTTGCCCCAAAATCCATGCAATCTTAAGTTAGCATTTATTTGCACGTTGGTGGCCTGTAAATGAGTGTGGGAAGACACGCATAGACCTCTCATACTGAGCTCTCAGCTCGGATATTTTCCTCGCTCTTACTTCTGACTTCTGGGGATACTTTTCCTCGAAGGATCTGTGTTTGGATTCGTAATGCCGTTTAATGTTCCCACTTTTTATCAGCGCCACGGTTTCTACACATAAAAGACACAACAAAGGTTTTGTACTGCCTTGCGGGAGAATGAACATGTATTGGTCAGTCCATTCATCATTAAAATGTCTGTATTCGGGGTCAACTTTCCTTATTTGCGAGCAAGCCATTTTCTCATTCCAAATCGCTCTTCCGGTAAACAAAAAATTTGATAAGCTATTATTTGAGTGACGCTTAACGCACATGCCGTGACAGACGGAGGGAGGGGGGGAGTTTGGTGAGTGCATGATCTTCGCTCTGTGAAGATCATTGCTTTTTGCTGTTTTTATGCTGTACAACAGACTATTCTACTTTTCAATTTGTATTTCAGTGAGAAATGATTTCACTAACGTAATCATACTTTGTATAGTGAAATCATAAAAAAAAAATTAAAAAAAACCTTTTCTTTTTAATTATTATTTTTAATTGGTCATGGGTCCGGATAGGAACGTCACTTGGTCCGGACCCGGACCGGGGTCCGCCGTTTGGAGATGCCTGGTCTAGAGTCTAACCCCTGTTCTAGAGCCTAACCCCTGGTCTAGAGCCTAACCCTTGGTCTAGAGTCTAGACTCTTGGTCTAGAGTCTTCTGTTCTGAAAATCATCACATCGTTTGGTTCGGTGCTCCTGTGTGTTTTTGATTGGTCATTTCTTCTCGTTTTATGACGTGCTTTGAGATGTTTCTTTACCCAAAAAATCCAGAGCACAATTTGAATTTGCTCAGCGAGTCACTCTGGGAACGAGCAATATACTCACTCCCCGATTCACCTGGATCCAAACATTAACCAATCACATCGGTGTATCTGATATGGGAGGGCCAAAAGCATTGCTGTTTTACCGACCGGATACGGCAAGAGTCTTATCTATTGGTTAGCTCCGCTGTCTGGATACGACACCCCTTGTATTCTTCTGATTGGTTGTAGTGTTATCCAATTGCGTGCAGTGATATTTTCAAATGCATGCTTTGTGCCACCCCTCGAGTTGGGCCATTTTCATTACTGGTTGCCAGACCCTACAGCTTTCTAGATGTGGGTCTGGATTTCCAGGCTAATGTTTCTTCAGAGCGTGGTCAGAATTGGAGGTCTGAAGTGTTTGGTGTTGCAAGTGTGGATGTTGGTAGAGAACAATGTCGTATTACTGGTTCAGATGGTTCTGTTCACGCCCGTCCTCTGTACCAGGAACCTGGTGTTCCATGTCCTCACGTTACCGGCTCTGTTCCCACGCTAACACAAGGCTGAAATGTTGCTAAACAACAATCCCTATGTGCTAATTGATAATGGGACCTTTTAAAATATTAGATGTTTCAAATTGACACACAGTTAACTTTGAAACAAGCTTTGAAAAATCTTCTTCTTGGAAGTGGGTTTCCAGAAGCAATATTTGCAATTCTAAGACGCTGTTACTATGAGGAGGCCAAAGACTTTACAAAGTCATCCAGACGTGGGGACAGGGCCGGAGTGGCCGTTTGACTGACTTTCTCCCTCTTTCGTTCCCATCGCTTCGGTCCAACAGGAGCCCCTAACCACCGTCATCCAGCAGCCAGCTGACGGAGTCAAGGTACTGCTGCTCTGACCCATCTGGTTTTAAGCACGCTGTCCTCTGTTGTGTGGTGGTGTTGCGTGTTTAGGAGGCTTCTGGTTGTAGGCTGGTTGTTTTCCATGTTCTAGTGTGTTGTCGGTGTGTTCCTTATATCATCACGTGGTCTTACTCAGTCCCTCTGTTTAGCTCCTCATCAGAGGCTCCACTGCGTGGCGCATGCAGTCCAGTCCTGTTGGTGTGAGGGCCTGGGTCCTCTGCGGGCTCCTCGCTCTACAGCTCTGTGTGTCTGTGTGTGTGTGTGTGTGTGTGTGTGTGTGTGTGTATGTGTGTGTGTGTCATTGTGTGTGTGTTTAATGTTGTTCTTGTTCCAACAGGAGTCCAGTGAGAGCAGCAACACCACCCTGGAAGATGAGGATGTGAAAGGTACGAACGCTCCTGTACAAACTCCTCTCTGAAGAGACTTTGAGAGTCAGGACCGCATCACACCACGCACATACCAGCAACACACCACACACACACACACCAGAAACACACCACCCACACACCAGCAACACACCACACACGCCAGCAACACACCACCCACACACCAGCAACACACCACACACGCATCGGCAACACACCACACACACACACACCACACACACACCAACCACACACCACACACACACACACCAGCAACACACCCGGTCTGGGGGACCAGCACCCAGTCTGGGTCCCCCAGTCTTGGGGACAAGGTCTGGTTCTCCTCCAGCCTGAAGTTCTTTCAGTTCCACGAGGAGAACTTTGTTTAGTGTGTGTGTGTGTGTGTGTGTGTGTGTGTGTGTGTGTGTGTGTGTGTGTGTGTGTGTGTGTGTGTGTGTGTGTGTGTGTGTGTGTGTGTGTGTGTGTGTGTGTGTGTGTGTGTGTGTGTGTGTGTGTGTGCGCGTCTGCGTGCAATTCCTCATACATCTTTAACCTGCCATTGTCTGCCGTCAGACAATGCTTCCATATAGGACACAGGTGGAGTGGTACTGGTTAGGGTGGTGTGGTACTGGTTAGGGTGGTGTGTACCACACTGGGGCCAGTCTCTGGGGGTCCTCAGGGGGGTCAGTCTGTGGTCCTCAGGGGGGTCAGTCTGTGGGGGTCCTCAGGGGGGTCAGTCTGTGGGGGTCCTCAGGGGGGTCGTTCTGTGGTCCTCAGGGGGGTCAGTCTGTGGTCCTCAGGGGGGTCAGTCTGTGGGGGTCCTCAGGGGGGCCAGTCTGTGGGGGTCCTCAGGGGGGTCAGTCTGTGGGGGTCCTCAGGGGGGTCAGTCTGTGGTCCTCAGGGGGGTCAGTCTGTGGGGGTCCTCAGGGGGGTCAGTCTGTGGGGGTCCTCAGGGGGGTCTGTCTGTGGGGGTCCTCAGGGGGGTCAGTCTGTGGGGGTCCTCATGGGGTCCCCCTGGTCGTGTGTCCCAGCGTCTGCTGAGTCAGACTGTCTGTGGAGCACATGATCGCCTCATGATCACTGCATGGCCTATCTACCCAAACCCTATCTTCATGGACTGTGATCTGCAAACACGCCTCTGAGGACTGGGAGGGTCTCTGTTCAGACTGGGAGGGTCTCTGTTCAGACTGGGAGGGCCTCTGTCCAGACTGGGAGGGCCTCTGTCCCGACTGGGAGGGCTCCTGGCCAGACTGGGAGGGCCTCTGTCCAGCCTGCTGGGCTGCTGGTCCACACGGAGCCTTGTAGCCCGCAGCATTCAGAGCAGACATGTTGTGCTGCGTCTCCGTCGGTCTCCTGCTGCTGTCTGCGCTCCAGACGGCCGCTTGGAATGTCAGCGTTCAGCCGGCCTGCGGGGGAGAGGAGCCCCAACAAGGTAACCAGTGTCTGTTGGGGTTCAGGGGCCCCTCCAAGGGAACCAGTGCCTGTTGGGGTTCAGGGGCCCCTCCAAGGGAACCAGTTCAGGGGCCCCTCCAAGGGAACCAGTGCCTGTTGGGGTTCAGGGGCCGCTGGTCTCCTGGGGGACAGGACTCTGACATCAGGGTCCACCTTCGGGCCTCCGGACCAGAGTCCTGCTGCACTGCCCGTGTTGGGTTAGGGTTAGGGGTAGGGGTAGGGTTGGGGTGTGTTTGTCTGGGTTAGGGGTAGGGGTAGGGTTGGGGTGTGTTTGTCTGGGTTAGGGGTAGGGGTAGGGGTAGGGTTGGGGTGTGTTTGTCTGGGTTAGGGGTAGGGGTTGGGGTGTGTTTGTCTGGGTTAGGGTTAGGGGTAGGGGTAGGGTTGGGGTGTGTTTGTCTGGGTTAGGGGTAGGGGTAGGGGTAGGGTTGGGGTGTGTTTGTCTGGGTTAGGGTTAGGGGTAGGGGTAGGGTTGGGGTGTGTTTGTCTGGGTTAGGGGTAGGGGTAGGGTTGGGGTGTGTTTGTCTGGGTTAGGGTTAGGGGTAGGGGTAGGGGTAGGGTTGGGGTGTGTTTGTCTGGGTTAGGGGTAGGGGTAGGGGTTGGGGTGTGTTTGTCTGGGTTAGGGGTAGGGGTAGGGGTAGGGTTGGGGTGTGTTTGTCTGGGTTAGGGTTAGGGGTAGGGGTAGGGGTAGGGTTGGGGTGTGTTTGTCTGGGCCATGTGGTGCAGCGCTCCTCGTCGACGCACAACCCTTCTGGTCAGCTGGGGGTGATGTGTTGTGTTGGTGTGTTGGTGGGATGTGTTGTTGTGTTGATGTGGTGGTGTTGTTGTGATGTGGTGCGTTGTGTTTTTGTGTTATGTTGGTGTGTTGATGTGGTGGTGTGTTGTGTTGGTATGTTGCCTACTGTCCTCACTGACATGTGATCCTCCTCAGCTCGTAAGCAGGAGATCATCAAAGCCACGGAGCAGCTGATCGAGGCCATTAACAACGGAGACTTTGAGGCGTACACGTAAGAGAGCTAGCCAACTCCCAGCTATGTGCTAACACTAGACCTAGCCACCTCCCTGCTATGTGCTAACACTAGACCTAGCCACCTCCCAGCTATGTGCTAACACTAGACCTAGCCACCTCCCAGCTATGTGCTAACACTAGACCTAGCCACCTCCCTGCTATGTGCTAACACTAGACCTAGCCACCTCCGAGCTATGTGCTAACACTAGACCTAACCACCTCCCAGCTGTGTGCTAACACTAGACCTAGCCACCTCCCAGCTATGTGCTAACACTAGACCTAGCCACCTCCCAGCTATGTGCTAACACTAGACCTAGCCACCTCCCAGCTATGTGCTAACACTAGACCTAGCCACCTCCCAGCTATGTGCTAACACTAGACCTAGCCACCTCCCAGCTATGTGCTAACACTAGACCTAGCCACCTCCCAGCTATGTGCTAACACTAGACCTAGCCACCTCCCAGCTATGTGCTAACACTAGACCTAGCCACCTCCCAGCTATGTGCTAACACTAGACCTAGCCACCTCCCAGCTGTGTGCTAACACTAGACCTAGCCACCTCCCAGCTGTGTGCCAACACTAGACCTAGCCACCTCCCAGCTGTGTGCTAACACTAGACCTAGCCAACTCCCAGCTATGTGCTAACACTAGACCTAGCCACCTCCCTGCTATGTGCTAACACTAGACCTAGCCACCTCCCAGCTATGTGCTAACACTAGACCTAGCCACCTCCCAGCTATGTGCTAACACTAGACCTAGCCACCTCCCTGCTATGTGCTAACACTAGACCTAGCCACCTCCGAGCTATGTGCTAACACTAGACCTAACCACCTCCCAGCTGTGTGCTAACACTAGACCTAGCCACCTCCCAGCTATGTGCTAACACTAGACCTAGCCACCTCCCAGCTATGTGCTAACACTAGACCTAGCCACCTCCCAGCTATGTGCTAACACTAGACCTAGCCACCTCCCAGCTATGTGCTAACACTAGACCTAGCCACCTCCCAGCTATGTGCTAACACTAGACCTAGCCACCTCCCAGCTATGTGCTAACACTAGACCTAGCCACCTCCCAGCTATGTGCTAACACTAGACCTAGCCACCTCCCAGCTATGTGCTAACACTAGACCTAGCCACCTCCCAGCTGTGTGCTAACACTAGACCTAGCCACCTCCCAGCTATGTGCCAACACTAGACCTAGCCACCTCCCAGCTGTGTGCTAACACTAGACCTAGCCACCTCCCAGCTATGTGCTAACACTAGACCTAGCCACCTCCCAGCTATGTGCTAACACTAGACCTAACCACCTCCCAGCTGTGTGCTAACACTAGACCTAGCCACCTCCCAGCTATGTGCTAACACTAGACCTAGCCACCTCCCAGCTATGTGCTAACACTAGACCTAGCCACCTCCCAGCTATGTGCTAACTATACCTAGCCACCTCCCAGCTATGTGCTAACACTAGACCTAGCCATATCCCAGCTATGTGCTAACACTAGACCTAGCCACCTCCCTGCTATGTGCTAACACTAGACCTAGCCACCTCCCAGCTATGTGCTAACACTAGACCTACTGAACTACCTACACTAGAGCCAATGTTAGCACCTAGCTGTCATACTCTCTCTTCTGTTCTCAGAAAGATCTGCGACCCGGGTCTGACTTCCTTTGAGCCGGAGGCCCTCGGGAACCTGGTGGAGGGAACCGACTTCCACCGCTTCTACTTTGAAAACGGTAACAGCTAACGCGCTAATGTAACAACATGTTAACAGCTAACGTGCTAATGTAACAACATGGTAACTGTAGTGAAGAGTAGGTTCTACTGGAGCCACGAACCACCAAGAAACAAGGATTCATTTACTTGACTTTATTTTGCAAGCAAAGTTGTTTTGCCATGATGATTGCCATGATGAATGCCATGATGAATGCCATGATGAATGCCATGATGAATGCCATGGTTCTAGACAGAAGGAAAGATGAATTATAATATCTCTCTTGACAAACATAAATATGGCCTTTAAATCAAATGAATTACTTTGACATTGCAGTACTTCATAACATAATTTAACAAGTTAAGATTAGCCATTAAACCATAATAATCATTACTTAAACAAACAATAATCCAATGAGTAAAGGGGAACTTATAGTGAAGGGAATTCAAAAGACACACGGCAAACACCTTCAAACACTCAGTTGTGGTGAGGATGTGGTGAGAACAAAGGGGGGAAGGCCTAACTAGGCCTCTATTTATAGTGGGAGGAGCTATTGATTACCCTGAATCACCACTTGGTGTCCCTTGTGGAGGGGAGGTCAAGCTGAATAAACTTGCGGTTTCTAACAGTAACAGCTAACGCGCTAAAGCAACGAAATGGTAACAGCTAACGCACTAATGCAACAACATGGTAACAGCTGACGCGCCAAAGCAACGAACTGGTAACAGCTAACGCACTAAAGCAACGACATGGTAACAGCTAACGCGCTAATGTAACGAAATGGTAACTGCTAACGCGCTAAAGCAACGACATGGTAACTGCTAACGCGCTAAAGCAACGACATGGTAACAGCTAACGCGCTAAAGCAACGACATGGTAACAGCTAACGCACTAATGCAACGACATGGTAACAGCTGACGCGCCAAAGCAACGAACTGGTAACAGCTAACGCACTAAAGCAACGACATGGTAACAGCTAACGCGCTAATTTAAAAACATGGTAACAGCTAACGCGATAATGTAACAACATGTTAACAGCTAACGCGCTAATGTAACAACATGGTAACAGCTAACGCGCTAAAGCAACGACATGGTAATAGCTAACGCACTAATGCAACAACATGGTAACAGCTGACGCGCCAAAGCAACGAACTGGTAACAGCTAACGCACTAAAGCAACGACATGGTAACAGCTAACGCGCTAATGTAACGAAATGGTAACTGCTAACGCGCTAAAGCAACGACATGGTAACAGCTAACGCGCTAAAGCAACGACATGGTAACAGCTAACGCACTAATGCAACGAAATGGTAACAGCTGACGCGCCAAAGCAACGAACTGGTAACAGCTAGCGCACTAAAGCAACGACATGGTAACAGCTAACGCGCTAATTTAACAACATGGTAACAGCTAACGCGCTAATGTAACAACATGTTAATAGCTAACGCGCTAATGTAACAACATGGTAACAGCTAACGCGCTAAAGCAACGACATGGTAATAGCTAACGCACTAATGCAACAACATGGTAACAGCTGACGCGCCAAAGCAACGAACTGGTAACAGCTAACGTACTAAAGCAATGACATGGTAACAGCTAACGCGCTAATGTAACGAATTGATAACTGCTAACGCGCTAAAGCAACGACATGGAACAGCTAACGCACTAATGCAACGACATGGAAACAGCTAACGCGCTAATGTAATGAAATGGGACCAGCTAACGCGCTAATGTAACGGCATGGTAACAGATAACGTGACAACTAGGGCTGCAACAACGAATCGATAAAATCGATAAAAATCGATTGCTAAAAGTGTTGGCAACGAATTCGCGATTTGTTGAGTCGCCGAATAATACGTCACTCGTAGGCGCGGCACTGTTTACAGCCAGTCGCCGACAGGTTGCGCCCACTGTATTTTGGTCATATCATAGCACGGGACTGTAGGCCTATATAAAAATGTTGTACCTTCACTGTCTTTGGGTTAAAAAAACTCCTTCAACTCAGTATCCGTCTAGTCCAACCAAAAACTCTGTCAGCTGCTGCAGACGGTGTGCAGACGGGTCACTCAAACAGTCATTCAAAACAGTGTTTAAATCCATGTTAAAATCGGCAGGATATAGAGCTTGTTAGCTTTAAAAAAAAAGGGTCGGCTCAGTAATATGATTGATGTGTTCAAATGCAACACAAAAAAAAAGAAATTTGAGATTTTGGCGAAAACTTGTTTTTCCAGCAATATAAAATAGATAGTAAAGATGGAATTATGACGTTTTTAACGTCCTATCTTGAGCTATGATCAACTTATCATCAATCAAAGCAATAATACAAGTTCTATTTCAACAAAATAATAGAAAATAATCAATATTGGTATCGATAAAGACCTAGACCGTTAAGGAGTCTCACAAATGTTATCAATATCAATAAAAATGAACGATCTGTCATCTGAGAGAAATTAAGATGATTTAATTTATTTTTAACCGTTAGTATTTACCGATTAAAGATCTTATCGGTTGACCGGCTACCATGCTAACATAACATGGTAACGGCTAAGGTTACAACATGTTAATGGCTACCATGCTAACACGGTAACATGGTATTTTCCGGGGCAGCTCTGTCCAAGGCCAGGAGCCCGGTCCACACCATCCTGCTGAACCCCCACGTCCACCTGATGGGGGAGGACGCCGCCTGCATCGCCTACGTCCGTCTCACGCAGCACCTGGACCGGGGGGGCGTGCCGCGCACGGCGCAGGCCGAGGAGACGCGTGTCTGGCAGCGGCGCGACGGCCAGTGGCACAACATCCACTTCCACCGCTCCGGGGCGCCCACCCTGCCCGCCCAGTGAGGTACTGGTCTGCACTCACACCAGTAACCAGTACCGTTCTCCTCCTACACCCTGCCCGCCCAGTGAGGTACTGGTCTGCACTCACACCCGTAACCAGTACCAATACCAATACCAGTACCGTTCTCCTCCTACACCCTGCCCGCCCAGTGAGATACTGGTCTGCACTCACACCAGTAACCAGTACCAATACCAATACCAGTACCGTTCTCCTCCTACACCCTGCCCGCCCAGTGAGGTACTGGTCTGCACTCACACCAGTAACCAGTACCAATACCAATACCAGTACCGTTCTCCTCCTACACCCTGCCCGCCCAGTGAGGTACTGGTCTGCACTCACACCAGTAACCAGTACCATTACCAGTACCGGTCTCCACCTACACCAGTGAGGTACTGGTCTACACTCACACCAGTACCAGTACTGGTACCGGTAACGTTCTCCACCTACACCAGTGAGGTACTGGTCTACACTCACACCAGTACCAGTACTGGTACCGGTAACGTTCTCCACCTACACCAGTGAGGTACTGGTCTACACTCAAACCAGTACTGGTACCAGTAACGTTCTCCACCTACACCAGTGAGGTACTGGTCTACCCTCAAACCAGTACCAGTACTGGTACCGGTAACGTTCTCCACCTACACCAGTGAGGTACTGGTCTACACTCAAACCAGTACTGGTACCAGTAACGTTCTCCACCTACACCAGTGAGGTACTGGTCTACACTCACACCAGTACCAGTACTGGTACCGGTAACGTTCTCCACCTACACCAGTGAGGTACTGGTCTACACTCAAACCAGTACTGGTACCAGTAACGTTCTCCACCTACACCAGTGAGGTACTGGTCTACACTCAAACCAGTACCAGTACTGGTACCGGTAACGTTCTCCACCTACACCAGTGAGGTACTGGTCTACACTCAAACCAGTACTGGTACCAGTAACGTTCTCCACCTACACCAGTGAGGTACTGGTCTACACTCACACCAGTACCAGTACTGGTACCAGTAACGTTCTCCACCTACACCAGTGAGGTACTGGTCTACACTCAAACCAGTACCAGTACTGGTACCGGTAACGTTCTCCACCTACACCAGTGAGGTACTGGTCTACACTCAAACCAGTACTGGTACCAGTAACGTTCTCCACCTACACCAGTGAGGTACTGGTCTACACTCAAACCAGTACTGGTACCAGTAACGTTCTCCACCTACACCAGTGAGGTACTGGTCTACACTCACACCAGTACCAGTACTGGTACCAGTAACGTTCTCCACCTGCACCAGTGAGGTACTGGTCTACACTCAAACCAGTACCAGTACTGGTACCAGTAACGTTCTCCACCTACACCAGTGAGGTACTGGTCTACACTCAAACCAGTACTGGTACCAGTAACGTTCTCCACCTACACCAGTGAGGTACCAGCCCGGTTCTACAGAACATCTCCATCAGGCCCTGGATCCTGAGGCGGATCAAACCGGTCGCTCCACCTCCTTCCACCCTACTCTAACGCATCCACCTCCACCCTACTCTAACAGCTCCACCTCCACCCTACTCTAACAGCTCCACCTCCACCCCTACTCTAATGCATCCACCTCCACCCTACTCTAACAGCTCCACCTCCACCCTACTCTAACGCATCCACCTCCACCCTACTCTAACAGCTCCACCTCCACCCTACTCTAACAGCTCCACCTCCACCCTACTCTAACGCATCCACCTCCACCCTACTCTAATGCATCCACCTCCACCCTACTCTAACAGCTCCACCTCCACCCTACTCTAATGCATCCACCTCCACCCTACTCTAACAGCTCCACCTCCACCCTACTCTAACAGCTCCACCTCCACCCTACTCTAACAGCTCCACCTCCACCCTACTCTAACAGCTCCACCTCCACCCTACTCTAATGCATCCACCTCCACCCTACTCTAACAGCTCCACCTCCACCCTACTCTAATGCATCCACCTCCACCCTACTCTAACAGCTCCACCTCCACCCTACTCTAACAGCTCCACCTCCACCCTACTCTAACAGCTCCACCTCCACCCTACTCTAATGCATCCACCTCAACCCTACTCTAACAGCTCCACCTCCACCCTACTCTAACAGCTCCACCTCCACCCTACTCTAACAGCTCCACCTCCACCCTACTCTAATGCATCCACCTCCACCCTACTCTAACAGCTCCACCTCCACCCTGTTATGTTGCTTATCTAAAGTAAACAGACACACCACTCAGCCTGCTGTTGCAACCATCTTGTGGTAGTTTATTCAACTCTAGCGCCCCCAGTGGCTTACACATGATCTGCATTTATACATATCATGACATCCTCTTTATTTTCCTTTTTTTTTTTTTTTTTTTTTTTTTTTTTTTTTTTTTAGGCTAAACAACTGCTCAAACATGAAAAAAATAAAAATAATAATAATAATAATAATAATAATAATAATCCTAGTACTCCTCGATGAATCTTCTTGGCTTTGAGACAATTCGTCCACTTGCTGTTGTAACAGGTAGACTTGAAAGCTTTGTAGGACTAGAATTACTTCTTGATGTTTTCTTTTGAATGTCCATTTCATGCTTTTTCTCTGTACTGTCATGCACATCCTGTTGAGTCACATCTTGTTTGTTGGTGTCCTTTAGTGTGTTACTCAGTTCCTTGGACTGCATCAGATACTTTCTGTTTCTTCTGTATACTTGTCCCCCAGGTGTCTGGACTACATATGATCTTGGCTGGTCAGAAAGTCCCGTTACCTGGGCTGGATTCCATAATCCTTCCTGCCAGATTCTGACATTGTCGCCAACCTCAAGTTTCTGGAGTGCTCTGGCTCCTTGATCGAAATATTCTTTCTGTTTCTGTTGTCTTGTTTCAAACACCTGTTGTACTGTACTTGTGACCATTTGAGGTTTCAACATCTGGGATGTCGTCGGAAGTCTTGTTCTCAAACGTCGACCCATCAACAGCTGGGCTGGTGACACTCCGACATCCTCCAGAGGTGTACTCCTCAGACTCAGCAACGACAGATATGGATCTTTTCCATCAGCTTTCGATTTTTTAAGCATGAGTTTGATAGTCTGTATTCCTCTTTCTGCCATTCCATTAGACTGCGCATGGTAGGGGCTTGAAGTTTGGTGACTGAACTCCCACTCTTTTGCAAAGGCTTGGAACTCACGAGAGCTGAACTGTGGTCCGTTATCTGAGATCACTATTTCAGGAATGCCATGTCTGGCGAACTGTGACTTCAGATGTGTGATGATTGTTGCACTTCTTGTGTCTGACTTCAACCACTCCACCTCTATGAACTTAGAATAGTAATCCACCAGTAGTAAATACTCCTGCTGGCTGAAGGTGAATAGGTCAACACCTATCTTCTGCCAGGGTCTTTCTGGAACACTGTGTGGTTGTAGTGGCTCTTTAGTTTGACATTTCTGATATGTCCTGCACACGTCACACCTGTTCACCATCTCTGCGATTTTTTCCGACATTCCAGGCCAAAAAAGGACTTCTCTTGCTCTCCGCCTGCAGCTTTCAATGCCCAAGTGACTTTCATGGATGCGCTTTAACATTTCTCCTCTCATTGCTGCCGGAACGATGAGTCTTTCTCCCTTGTACAGAACTCCATTCACAACTGAGATCTCTTCTCTGAAGTTCCAATACGCTCGTATTTCTTGGGCAGCTTGGCTCCTGGTTTCTGGCCATCCATTAAGAACAGTTTCAACGAGTTTAGTCAGTGTCACATCATTTGTTGTTTCCTTTCTGAATTCCTCCAATTTCTCTTTTGACACGGGTAAATTGGAGATCACCATGTGCACCTGCGCTTCAATGTCTTTATCTGGAGAGCTGGTCACTGGTAAGTAAGCTCTGGATAATGCATCTGCAATGTACATCTCCTTTCCTGGCTTGTACTGTACATTCACCTGGTATTTCTGCAGTCTCATTAAAAGTCTCTGTATTCTAGCTGGAGCACTGCTCAGTGGTTTTTTCATTATCACTTCAAGTGGTTTGTGATCCGACTGCACATCCACTTCTCTTCCGTAAATGTACTGATGAAAACGCTCTGCTCCGAACACAATTGCTAACATCTCCTTTTCTATTTGCGCGTAGCGCTGCTCAGTCTCTGTCAGTGCGCGCGATGCATAAGCTACTGGCTTGAGCTCTTGAAGTAAAACGGCTCCAAGTCCACTTTTTGATGCATCCACTGACAGCGTTACGCGCAAATAGAAAAGGAGATGTTAGCAATTGTGTTCGGAGCAGAGCGTTTTCATCAGTACATTTACGGAAGAGAAGTGGATGTGCAGTCGGATCACAAACCACTTGAAGTGATAATGAAAAAACCACTGAGCAGTGCTCCAGCTAGAATACAGAGACTTTTAATGAGACTGCAGAAATACCAGGTGAATGTACAGTACAAGCCAGGAAAGGAGATGTACATTGCAGATGTTCGGAGCAGAGCGTTTTCAGAATAGCCTCAATCTTGGTCTGATCCGGTTTCAAACCGTCTTTTGTGAAGATATGACCCAGGTATTTGATTTCCTCTAGGCCCACCTTGCATTTTTCTTTATTCAGCTTGAAATTCTTGGCTCTTGCTATCTCCAGCACTTGTCTCAATCTGCAGTCATGCAGCTCTTTTGTCTCACCCCAAACCAAGAGGTCATCTATGTATGTTTCAACACCTTCAATTCCTTCAAACAGCTGTCTCACTGTCCTGTGGAACACCTCAGGAGCCGAATTAATTCCAAATGGAAGTCTGAGGAATCTATAACGACCAAAGGGAGTGTTGAATGTACAGAGGCGAGTGCTGGCTTCGTCTAGTTTGAGTTGCCAAAACCCTGAGCTTGCGTCCAGCACTGTGAAGTATTTGGCTTCTGAGAGTCTGCAGGTTATTTCCTCAACTGTTGGTAGCTGGTAGTGTTCCCTCATTACTGCTGTGTTAAGATCACGTGGATCTAAGCAAATTCTTAGTTTTCCATTAGGCTTTTCAACGATAACAATAGGGTTGACCCACTGAGTTGGCTCTTCGATTTTTACAATCACTTTCATTTTTTTCCATTCTGTTCAATTCTGTTTTTAGTTTTTCTCTCAAAGTGACAGGAATTTTCCTAGGTGGGTGCACTTTTGGTGTCACGCCTTCATCAATTTGAATAGTGTGTTCTCCCTCTAGGCAGCCTAGTCCCTCAAACACATCAGCATACTCCTTGAAGATATCCATTTTGTCACTTTTATTTAGTGCCATAACTCTCTTGATGAGCCCCATTTCTTCACATGCCTGAATCCCAAGTATTGGTTTGGCATCTGATTTTACAACAATGAATTCCAGATTAAATGCTTTCTTTTTGTATTTCACGCTCCATTTGCACTTTCCCTTCACTGGTATTTTGTCTCCAGTGTACGTTGAAAGTTTCACATTTGTTGGACGTAGTATGTTCTTTATCCCTATTCTTTGCAAGAGACTGAAAGGAATTACATTGGCCTGTGCACCAGTATCAAGTTTGAATTTGACTTGTTTGTGATCCAATTTTAATTCAACAGTCCATTCATCTGTCTGTCTCTGTGTCTTTGCATTCACAACACCAAGGAACAGACTTGCTTGTTGATCTGTGTCGTCATCATCTACTGAGTACACTGTCTTCATCGACCTACACACCTTGGCAAAGTGGTTCATTTTCTCACAGTTCTTACATTGTTGCCAAAGGCCGGCATTTTCGTGATACATGCTCAGTTCCACATCTTGTGCAATAAAACGTGCGACCCTTGTCTTGCATGCTTACTTGGGTTTTATTTCGGTATTCTTTATCGCGTGTCTGCTTGTGCCTCACTGCATCTATGTCCTTGCTTTCACTTGCAAAGGATTGCGCATTGTGATCCTCTTCATGCATTTGTTTATTTGTACTTTTGTTGTTTCTGCCCGCGAGGCACAGCTGTGCTGCCTTTTCAAGAGAAATGTCAACTTCACGTAACAATCGCTCTCTCACGTATCAGACGTGATTCCACAGACAACTCGATCTCTGATAAGGGACCTCTCTTAACTGTGCGAATGCACATGACTTTGCCTTTAGTTTTAACTCCGTAAGGTATTGGTTAAATGACATGTCCCCTT
This sequence comes from Gadus chalcogrammus, assembly GCF_026213295.1. Lineage (NCBI taxonomy): Eukaryota > Metazoa > Chordata > Actinopteri > Gadiformes > Gadidae > Gadus > Gadus chalcogrammus. The sequence goes on along the minus strand of NC_079428.1, from coordinate 181,696 downwards.
GCACACACGTGAAAAATTTGTACCTTCATAGGTTATATTCTTTCTGGGGTTGCAGTATTCTTCAAATTTTTCCAGAATTATCGCCAGTTTAAGCCTATCATCCTCCTCGTCAAATGTGAAGGTATTGTACACTTCCACCGCCTCTTCGCCGGCTATATGAAGAAATAGTGAGGACTGTACCTTAGCTGACTTGCTCGCGCCCCCAGCAGCTGTTAAATACAGCTCAAAACTCTGCCGAAATCTCCTCCAGTTTTCTGACAGGTTTACGTGCAGTAGATCAAGTCCAGCGGGCGGCTAAGGTCCTTCCATGTTTGCAATACCTTGCAAATCCTCGTTAGTGTTTTTCCTTTTACTTCTGGACACCATGTTATGTTTGCTTATCTAAAGTAAACAGACACACCACTCAGCCTGCTGTTGCAAACCATCTGTGGTAGTTTATTTCAACTCTAGCGCCCCAGTGGCTTACACATGATCTGCATTTATACATATCATGACACACCCTACTCTAACAGCTCCACCTCCACCCTACTCTAACAGCTCCACCTCCTTCCACCCTACTCTAACGCATCCACCTCCACCCTACTCTAACAGCTCCACCTCCACCCTACTCTAACAGCTCCACCTCCACCCTACTCTAACAGCTCCACCTCCACCCCTACTCTAACAGCTCCACCTCCACCCTACTCTAACAGCTCCACCTCCTTCCACCCTACTCTAACGCATCCACCTCCACCCTACTCTAACGCATCCACCTCCACCCCTACTCTAACAGGCTCCACCTCCACCCTACTCTAACAGCTCCACCGCCACCCTACTCTACAGCTCCACCATCCACCCTACTCCAACAGCTCCACCTCCACCCTACTCTAACAGCTCCACCTCCACCCTACTCTAATGCATCCACCTCCACCCTACTCTAACAGCTCCACCTCCACCCCTACTCTAACAGCTCCACCTCCACCCTACTCTAATGCATCCACCTCCACCCTACTCTAACAGCTCCACCTCATCCCTACTCTAACAGCTCCACCTCCACCCTACTCTAACAGCTCCACCTCCACCCTACTCTAACAGCTCCACCTCCACCCTACTCTAACAGCTCCACCTCCACCATACTCTAACGCATGGCCACCTCCACCCTACTCCAACAGCTCCACCTCCACCTACTCTAACAGCTCCACCTCCACCCTACTCTAAACAGCTCCACCTCCACCACTACTCTAACAGCTCCACCTCCACCCTACTCTAACAGCTCCCACCTCCACCCTACTCTAACGCATCCACCTCATACCCTACTCTAACAGCTCCACCTCCACCCTACTCTAACAGCTCCCACCTCCACCCTACTCTAACAGCTCCACCTCATCCCTACTCTAACAGCTCACCTCCACCCTACCTCTAATGCATCCACCTCCACCCTACTCAACAGCTCCACCTCCACCCTACTCTAACGCATGCACCTCCACCCTACTCCAACAGCTCCACCTCCACCCTTATTCTAACAGTTCCACCTCCACCCTACTCTAACAGCTCCACCCTTATTCTAACAGTTCCACCTCCACCCTACTCTTAACAGCTCCACCTCCACCCTTATTCTAACAGTTCCACCTCCACCCTACTCTTAACGCTCCACCTCCACCCTACTCTAATGCATCCACCTCCACCCTACTCTAACAGCTCCACCTCCACCCTACTCTAACAGCTCCACCTCCACCCTACTCTAACGCATGCACCTCCACCCTACTCCAACAGCTCCACCCTTATTCTAACAGTTCCACCTCCACCTACTCTAACAGCTCCACCCTTATTCTAACAGTTCCACCTCCAACCCTACTCTTAACAGCTCCACCTCCACCCTTATTCTAACAGCTTCCACCTCCAACCCTACTCTTAACAGCTCCACCTCCACCCTTATTCTAACAGTTCCACCTGCAATCTACTCTTAACAGCTCCACAGCGGTGTCCTCACCCTTAATGTTGACTCACCCTCAATGTGGACTCACCCCTCAATGTGGACTCACCCTCAATGTGGACTCACCCTTAATGTGGACTCACCCTAATGTGGACTCACCCTAAAGTGGACTCACCCTTAATGGGAATCACCCTTAATGTGGACTCACTCTAAAGGTGGACTCACCCTAATGTTGGACTCCACCCTCAATGTGGACTCACCCTTAATGTAGACTCACCCCTTAATGTGGACTCACCCTTGTGTGGACTCACCCTTAATGTGGACTCACCCTTAGTGTGGACTCACCCTTAGTGTGGACTCACCCTTAATGTGGACTTCACCCTTAGGGTGGACTCACCCTTAGTGTGGACTCACCCTTAATGTTTCTCTTCCTCCTTCTGTTTAGCCCTATCTTCTCAACTCACTTCCTGTTCCTATTGTGTCTCTTCTCTCTCTAGTGGAGCAGGCGGTCGTCTCCACCTTCTAGCTGCCCTTTGGCCCGCCCCCCGGCTTGGCCCCACCTCCCACCTTGCCCCCAGCCCTGAGTGTTGTTGCCATGGCGCTGGGCGGGTCTGTGTAGGAGCCTTGTAGGCGCTAGCAGGTTATCTTTTTGTGGGGCTTGGTCTCATCCCAGGACGTTAGGAAGAGTTTCAGCAACTTGTTTTTTCATGAAGTTTAGACGGTTTTCAAATAGGCAGGGGATATCAATATGTTGGAGGTGTTTTAAACTTGATTTAGATAGTTTTTTGTGACATTATTATATATTACCAAGTAAGAACTCATTGCTACACATGTTCTTGCTGTGGGTTTGCCTTTTCACCATAAAGACCAATATAAGGTTTACCTTAAGGTTCAAATATCTAGTTTACTACGAGTTGAGGAAGTTTGTTACACTTTGTTGTTGTAGTGATTAGTCTCTGGCTCGCCATGTGGGGATTAGATCTTTAAAGACGTAGCTCTGGATTCTACTATTAATGTCTGCAAGGTCATGGAAATATCTGGATCGAGATCTTTTGATGATTAGAAGATATGAAACATTATTGATACGTTCTTATGTTCGAAGGCCATCAGTCGAGTGGTGGATCTTTGAAAATAGCCAATCATATTTCCATAAGAAGCCAAGTGTGTGAATTGAGTTTTTGTTGACTTTTATATCGTGATTTAAGTGCAGTAGAATGTCTAAAGGCCAAACCTGTGTGTGTGTGTGTGATGCGTGCGTGCGTCCCTCGTTACTTTGTATGATCCAGTTAATTTCGAGTAGGAATTAAATTTTAGGGTTAGTTTAGTGTCTGGACGGCGACCTTCGACCCCACGGTGACCTTCAACCCCACGCCCCTTCCCGTGGACGGTGACCTTCGACCCCACGTCCCTTCCCGTGGACGGTGACCTTCGACCCCACGTCCCTTCCAGTGGATGGTGACCTTCGACCCCATGCCCTACATGTGTATTGTTGGACTGATCGATGTTTAAGACGTATTCAATAAAAAGTGTGATTTATGCTGGAAGTCTTCTTTCTGGTGGAGTCTGGTGACGGCATTCATACACACAGTTTTAGGGACCGGCAGCAAGTGCTCTCTATAGAAGAGTATGTAGGGACCGTCAGCAAGTTCTTTGCCGTCAGTTTAGTGTTTCAGGTTGAGTAGGCAAGCAGCAGATATCAACTGTAATTACTTTATCACAAGTGAAAGAAACATTGATTGTATAAGTTGCCAAAAATCACCACCGCCACCGAGATGCTTAGGGTGGCGGGATAAGAGGGGTGATATTTATATATATACACATACATATATACATATATATGTATGTATATGTATAGATATATTTGTGTATATATATCCCACCGGCCCCGAGGACATTTTCACCTGAATTGATCCTCTGTAAGGTGGGAGTTGCTCCACTCCGGCCAATCACAGAGCAGTTCTCGTTAGCTCTTAATGAGGTTCATCTGCTATATTAGGCGCATGCGCAGCATGTGAATCATTTTGTGTGGGTCCGATTGGCGTTGAATCGGAAGTTGCTGCCTCTTCTGACCGGTCTGGAGCGACACCCGGGGTGGATCCCGGGAGCGAGGCCGGGGACGCAGTGAGTCAGCTGTGTGTGTGTGTGTGTGTGTGTGTGTGTGTGTGTGTGTGTGGTGTGTGTGTGTGTGTGTGTGTGTGTGTGTGTGTGTGGTGTGTGTGTGTGTGTGTGTGTGTGTGTGGTGTGTGTGTGTGTGTGTGTGTGGTGTGTGTGTGTGTGTGTGTGTGTGTGTGTGTGTGTGTGTGTGTCCTTTTATGCGATTCTGGGGGGCCCCCTTTGGGCCCCCCAGACCACTGCCTTTTATGTGACAGTTTAAGGTTCTGTTGGATTGTTCTACAACTCAGGGAAAGGTTTAGTCTGCGGCTCCATCATTTGGTTCATTGTCTTGTAGAGCTGTGGGTTAATGTTGCATCTAGCTTCCCTTGGACAGTCTGTCCAATACTGATAAGAATCAGTCCTGAACTGTATTGCTCTCCACTAGAGGTTAAAGGGTGAGTACTGAACTTTATCTTTTTAAATTCACCAACACAGCAGTAGTGAACTATTGGCTGCTTTAATTAACCCTAGCCCTTCAGTACCAACGGGGTTCTTTGCCCTGACCCATCGACGGTGCAGAATTCAAGTTGCAGGGATAAATGCGTACTAAGACACCCCAGCTACTTGAGTGTCTTCCTGGTAGTTTATTCATGTGTAGCAGCCTAGAAACCCTAGTCGAACATAATGCTCTTGAATGCAGCCTGTGAATGTTGCAGTCCCCTAATCAAGGCCCTTGTTTAAGGCAGCTGCGTTCCATGTGTGTCAGTATGGCTCGTGTCCCTGCTGTGGCTGGTGTAGCGTCAACCATGTGAGTAGCATTTTATTAGGTAGAAAAAAATGCCCTGTTATACAAGCTGACCCATCATTTGATTTGTTTATTTTAGCTTTAGGATAGCCCCCTGTTGTTGAGTCACTTTGGACTCAGTCCCTCCACCCCGTGGTGGTGGGTAGAGTAGGCCACACAGAGTGTCTGTGTGCAGCTTGGTGAGCAGGGTTAACTCCATTTTCGTTCATTTTTGTAGGTTCACCTGCTGCTGTTTTGCTGTACTTTTGTCTTGCTTATCTTCTGTTCGTGTTTATAATATTTTGGGTTTAGTGAACCATTGTTAAATCTTTGTTTTGATACTGTATTCGTTTTTTTGGGATGCCAAACTGTAGGGATGCTAGTAGGCACCCATGAGGTCCCTTCACATGCGTGCGAGTTAAAGCACTGGGATGCAGTGATTGAGGTGAGGCCCTTGAGGTGAGTGGTAGGCCCTCCTCGGGGCAGTTAGTTAGTTACACTAACCCTCCTCGGTGCAGTTAGTTAGTTACACTAACCCTCAGCAGTTGGCCTCAGATTTAGTCTGGTCAATTTTCTTCTAGTTTTGGACTGCTATTTTAGATTGTGATTTTATGTATAAAATATCTTGGCTGACTGTAATAAATATTTTCTCCTTATTTAGCTAAGTAACATACCATATTTACTGATTTCCAGGGGTGTAATTCCCCTGGTGGCCTTGTCAGTTCTTCCCTCAATCCTCCCCACTATTGCCTTCACTACACATGTGAGCTAAGACCAACTCTTGTAAATGTTCCTCCTCAAGATGATTGTCTTTCCCTCTCGGGGCCTTGGGTCAGTGGGTGCCCTCAATACATGGCCCGTTAGGCGCTTTGGGACTGTACCGGTGATTAAGGCTATACAGATAAAATGGACTTGAACTGATGCTAGAGCTCAGCTTCTACACCTTCAGCCAGCAGCTCTGCTTCTCATCCGCCCAAAGGTCGCCCTCTGCTGGCCTGGTGTAGCACTGCGCCTCTTAGTTCTGGGGGTACTAGAGGGAGTTTGCGCGTTGAACTGGGTGCTAATGTACAGTTTCCAAGGTCTTTAATATGGTTTGCATGTAGAATATAAATACATGTCTGGTATTTGCATCAAGAATAGCCCAAAGATGTTTCCACTTTCCAGGCCAACTCCGCTGTGATGGAGAATATTTTAGTTTAAAGACACGTTTGTGGGCTTGTTAAAGGTGGCATGGCATGAGCCTTTAAAGCACCTTTAGTGAAGACTACGATTCTTTGTATAATGCAGAGGAGAATGAGGGGAAGCTGGCTAGGGGGGAGCCAGCTTCCCCTCATTAGGGTTAGGGGAACCCTAACCCTAACCCTGTATAATGCGGAGGAGAATGAGGCGAAGTTGTAGTTTTCTCCACACGGGAGCAGCGGTTGAATCTGACCCTAAAGCGCCAACTGGTGGGCAGATCGGACTAGAGGATAAAGGACCTGAAAACCAAGCACTCACTGGAGACTCCACTGTTGTGTGGGGTCTTTTCCTCCCTTTAAACACTGAGGAGGTGAATTGAGAATCTGCTGTTTAACGTTATGTTAAGTCAACATTCAATGTGCTCAAGTCATGTTTAGTATGATTGATTGTTTTGACCAGAGAGGGGCCGGCCACTGTTGCGATACCGTAACGTTACAGCTGTTTGTATGTAGCGTATGTCTCAGGGTTAGTTAGCGAGGTAAAGTGTTACTCAATTGACGTGAATATATAATAATAATAAAACAACGTGAAGCCAACCGATCCCATGTTCCCGTTTTGATTCACAGCTCATCCAACGACGAGGTCTGTTGGTGTTCGGAGCGATTCCAACGCAGAAAACCCATTTCTCGCTTTAAGGCGCACCATCTCATGAGTGTACATGTGTGGTTGTTACCCCCTTTCTCCTGTTTTTTTTCCTATTTTTAACTTGTCATCCATCTCTGGCATATGTGTACGACGTAGATGAAGTCTTTGAAGATTGGTCTGGAAAAAAACATTGGTCTGGATTTTTCTTGGGTCAAAGATGTTTCATAAAATGTGATCTTAGTTTATTGGGTCAGTATTCAGACTAGGACCAGCAGGTCTCTGGTGATGGTTCTTCTGTCAGACCGGCTCCAGGGTCCCGGCGAGGCTCTGGGAGTCCATGTGAGGATGTTTTGGAAGAGTAATGATGCTCAGACCGGTAGACGGGCCAGACCACATGCTCTATGGTTGGTTCCAA
>NC_079428.1:130000-174567 GCF_026213295.1 Gadus chalcogrammus | reverse complement strand
ACCAGTACTGGTACCGGTAACGTTCTCCACCTACACCAGTGAGGTACTGGTCTACACTCAAACCAGTACTGGTACAGTAACGTTCTCCACCTCACCAGTGAGGTACTGGTCTACACTCACACCAGTACCAGTACTGGTACCATTAACGTTCTCCACCTACACCAGTGAGTACTGGTCTACACTCAAACCAGTACCAGTACTGGTACCGGTAACGTTCTCCACCTACACCAGTGAGGTACTGGTTACACTCAAACCAGTACTGGTACCAGTAACGTTCTCCACCTACACCAGTGAGGTACTGGTCTACACTCAACCAGTACTGGTACCAGTAACGTTCTCCACCTACACCAGTGAGGTACTGGTCTACACTCACCAGTACCAGTACTGGTACCAGTAACGTTCTCCACCTGCACCAGTGAGGTACTGGTCTACACTCAAACCATACCAGTACTGGTACCAGTAACGTTCTCCACCTACACCAGTGAGGTACTGGTCTACACTCAAACCAGTACTGGTACCAGTAACGTTCTCCACCACACCAGTGAGGTACCAGCCCGTTCTACAGAACATCTCCATCAGGCCCTGGATCCTGAGGCGGATCAAACCGGTCGCTCCACCTCCTTCCACCCTACTCTAACGCATCCACCTCCACCCTACTCTAACAGCTCCACCTCCACCCACTCTAACAGCTCCACCTCCACCCTACTCTAATGCATCCACCTCCACCCTACTCTAACAGCTCCACCTCCACCCTACTCTAACGCATCCACCTCCACCCTACTCTAACAGCTCCACCTCCACCCTACTCTAACAGCTCCACCTCCACCCTACTCTAACGCATCCACCTCCACCCTACTCTAATGCATCCACCTCCACCCTACTCTAACAGCTCCACCTCCACCCTACTCTAACAGCTCCACCTCCACCCTACTCTAATGCATCCACCTCCACCCTACTCTAACAGCTCCACCTCCACCCTACTCTAATGCATCCACCTCCACCCTACTCTAACAGCTCCACCTCCACCCTACTCTAACAGCTCCACCTCCACCCTACTCTAACAGCTCCACCTCCACCCTACTCTAATGCATCCACCTCAACCCTACTCTAACAGCTCCACCTCCACCCTACTCTAACAGCTCCACCTCCACCCTACTCTAACAGCTCCACCTCCACCCTACTCTAATGCATCCACCTCCACCCTACTCTAACAGCTCCACCTCCACCCTGTTATGTTGCTTATCTAAAGTAAACAGACACACCACTCAGCCTGCTGTTGCAACCATCTTGTGGTAGTTTATTCAACTCTAGCGCCCCCAGTGGCTTACACATGATCTGCATTTATACATATCATGACATCCTCTTTATTTTCCTTTTTTTTTTTTTTTTTTTTTTTTTTTTTTTTTTTTTTTTTTTTTAGGCATACACTGCTCAAACATGAAAAAAATAAAATAATAAAATAATAATATAATATCCAGTAATCCTCGATGAATCTTCTTGCTTTGTATACAATTCGTCCACTTGCTGTTGGTTCACAAAGGGTAACTTGAAAGCTTTGTGAACCTAGAATTACTTCTTGATGTTTTCTTTTGAATGTCCTTTCATGCTTTTTTCCTCGGTACTGGCATGCCATCCGTTGAGTCACATCTGTTTTGTTGTGTCCTTTATTGTGTATCATGCCTTGGACCTGCATCCAACTTCTGTTCTTTCTGTATACTTTTTCCCCCAGGTGCTGGACTACAATGATCTTGGCTGGTCAAAAGTCCCGTACCTGGCTGGCTTCCCTATCTTCCGCAGATTCTGACATTGTCGCCAACCTCAAGTTCGGGAGTGCTCTGCTCCTTTGATCGAAAATATTCGTTCTGTTTCGTTGTCCTTGTTTCAAACACCTTTTGGACTGTACTTTGACCAGTTGAGTTTCAACATCTGGAGGTCGTCGGCAGTCTTGTTCTCAAACGTCGAACCATCAACGCGGCGGGTGACCAACGCCTACATCCTCCATAGGTGTACTCCTCAACTCATCAACGACAGATATTGGATTCTTTTTCCATCAGCTTCGATTTGTTTTAAGCATAGTTTGATAGTCTGTAGTCCTCTTTCCTTCGCCATGATCCATTAGACTGCGCATGGTAGGGGCTTTGAAGGTTTGGTGACTGAACTCCCCCACTCTTTGCAAAGGCTTGGAACTCACGAGAGCTGAACTGTGTCCGTTATCTAGATCACTATTCATGAATGCCTGGCTGTCGAACTGTGACTCATATGTTGATGGATTGTTTGCACTTCTTGTGGTCTGACTTTCAACCAATCCACTCTATGAAAAATAGTAATACCACCAGTAGTAAAAGACGCCTCTCTGCTGAAGGTGGGAATAGGTCAACACCTATCGGGTCTCCAGGGTCTTTCTGGAACACTGTGTGGTGTAGTGGCTCTTTAGTTTTGACATTTCTGATATGTCCTGCACACGCTCACACCTGTTCACCATCTCTGCGATTTTTTTTTTCCGGACATTCCAGGCCAAAAGGCTTTCTCCTTCCTCCGCCTGCGCTTCAATGCCCAAGTGACTTTCATGGATGCGCTTTAAAACATTTCCTCCTCTCATTGCTGCCGGAACGATGAGTCTTCTCCCTTGTACAGAACTCCATTCACACCTGAGAATCTCTTCTCTGAAGTTCCAATACGCTCGTATTTCTTGGGCAGCTTGGCTCCTGGTTTCTGGCCATCCATTAAGAACAGTTTCAACGAGTTTAGTCAGTGTCACATCATTTGTTGTTGCCTTTCTGAATTCCTCCAATTTCTCTTTTGACACGGGTAAATTGGAGATCACCATGTGCACCTGCGCTTCAATGTCTTTATCTGGAGAGCTGGTCACTGGTAAGTAAGCTCTGGATAATGCATCTGCAATGTACATCTCCTTTCCTGGCTTGTACTGTACATTCACCTGGTATTTCTGCAGTCTCATTAAAGTCTCTGTATTCTAGCTGGAGCACTGCTCAGTGGTTTTTTCATTATCACTTCAAGTGGTTGTGATCCGACTGGCACATCCACTTCTCTTCCGTAATGTACTGATGAAAACGCTCTGCTCCGAACACAATTGCTAACATCTCCTTTTCTATTTGCGCGTAGCGCTGCTCAGTCTCTGTCAGTGCGCGCGATGCATAAGCTACTGGCTTGAGCTCTTGAAGTAAAACGGCTCCAAGTCCACTTTTTGATGCATCCACTGACAGCGTTACGCGCAAATAGAAAGGAGATGTTAGCAATTGTGTTCGGAGCAGAGCGTTTTCATCAGTACATTTACGGAAGAGAAGTGGGATGTGCAGTCGGATCACAAACCACTTGAAGTGATAATGAAAAAACCACTGAGCAGTGCTCCAGCTAGAATACAGAGACTTTTAATGAGACTGCAGAAAATACCAGGTGAATGTACAGTACAAGCCAGGAAAGGAGATGTACATTGCAGATGTTCGGAGCAGAGCGTTTTCAGAATAGCCTCAATCTTGGTCTGATCCGGTTTCAAAACCGTCTTTTGTGGAAGATATGACCCAGGTATTTGATTTCCTCTAGGCCCACCTTGCATTTTCTCTTATTCAGCTTGAAATTCTTGGCTCTTGCTATCTCCAGCACTTGTCTCAATCTGCAGTCATGCAGCTCTTTTGTCTCACCCAAACCAAGAGGTCATCTATGTATGTTCAACACCTTCAATTCCTTCAAACAGCTGTCTCACTGTCCTGTGGAACACCTCAGGAGCCGAATTAATTCCAAATGGAAGTCTGAGGAATCTATAACGACCAAAGGGAGTGTTGAATGTACAGAGGCGAGTGCTGGCTTCGTCTAGTTTGAGTTGCCAAAACCCTGAGCTTGCGTCCAGCACTGTGAAGTATTTGGCTTCTGAGAGTCTGCAGGTTATTTCCTCAACTGTTGGTAGCTGGTAGTGTTCCCTCATTACTGCTGTGTTAAGATCACGTGGATCTAAGCAAATTCTTAGTTTTCCATTAGGCTTTTCAACGATAACAATAGGGTTGACCCACTGAGTTGGCTCTTCGATTTTTACAATCACTTTCATTTTTTCCATTCTGTTCAATTCTGTTTTTAGTTTTTCTCTCAAGTGACAGGAATTTTCCTAGGTGGGTGCACTTTTGGTGTCACGCCTTACATCAATTTGAATAGTGTGTTCTCCCTCTAGGCAGCCTAGTCCCTCAAACACATCAGCATACTCCTTGAAGATATCCATTTTGTCACTTTTATTTAGTGCCATAACTCTCTTGATGAGCCCCATTTCTTCACATGCCTGAATCCCAAGTATTGGTTTGGCATCTGATTTTACAACAATGAATTCCAGATTAAATGCTTTCTTTTTGTATTTCACGCTCCATTTGCACTTTCCCTTCACTGGTATTTTGTCTCCAGTGTACGTTGAAAGTTTCACATTGTTGGACGTAGTATGTTCTTTATCCCTATTCTTTGCAAGAGACTGAAAGGAATTACATTGGCCTGTGCACCAGTATCAAGTTTGAATTTTGACTTGTTTGTGATCCAATTTTAATTCAACAGTCCATTCATCTGTCTGTCTCTGTGTCTTTGCATTCACAACACCAAGGAACAGACTTGCTTGTTGATCTGTGTCGTCATCATCTACTGAGTACACTGTCTTCATCGACCTACACACCTTGGCAAAGTGGTTCATTTTCTCACAGTTCTTACATTGTTTGCCAAAAGCCGGGCATTTTCGTGATACATGCTCAGTTCCACATCTTGTGCAATAAAACGTGCGACCCTTGTCTTGCATGCTTACTTGGGTTTTATTTCGGTATTCTTTATCGCGTGTCTGCTTGTGCCTCACTGCATCTATGTCCTTGCTTTCACTTGCAAAGGATTGCGCATTGTGATCCTCTTCATGCATTTGTTTTATTTGTACTTTTGTTGTTTCTGCCGCGAGGCACAGCTGTGCTGCCTTTTCAAGAGAAATGTCAACTTCACGTAACAATCGCTCTCTCAACGTATCAGACGTGATTCCACAGACAACTCGATCTCTGATAAGGGACTCTCTTAACTGTGCGAATTCACATGACTTTGCCTTTAGTTTTAACTCCGTAAGGTATTGGTTAAATGACATGTCCCCTTGCACACACGTGAACAATTTGTACCTTTCATAGGTTATATTCTTTCTGGGGTTGCAGTATTCTTCAAATTTTCCAGAATTATCGCCAGTTTAAGCCTATCATCCTCCTCGTCAAATGTGAAGGTATTGTACACTTCCACCGCCTCTCGCCGGCTATATGAAGAATAGTGAGGACTGTACCTTAGCTGACTTGCTCGCGCCCCCAGCAGCTGTTAAATACAGCTCAAAACTCTGCCGAAATCTCCTCCAGTTTCTGACAGGTTACCGTGCAGTAGATCAAGTCCAGCGGGCGGCTTAAGTCCTTCCATGTTTGCAATACCTTGCAAATCCTCGTTAGTGTTTTTCCTTTTACTTCTGACACCATGTTATGTTGCTTATCTAAAGTAAACAGACACACCACTCAGCCTGCTGTTGCAACCATCTTGTGGTAGTTTATTCAACTCTAGCGCCCCCAGTGGCTTACACATGATCTGCATTTATACATATCATGACACACCCTACTCTAACAGCTCCACCTCCACCCTACTCTAACAGCTCCACCTCCTTCCACCCTACTCTAACGCATCCACCCTCCACCCTACTCTAACAGCTCCACCTCCACCCTACTCTAACAGCTCCACCTCCACCCTACTCTAACAGCTCCACCTCCACCCTACTCTAACAGCTCCACCTCCACCCTACTCTAACAGCTCCACCTCCTTCCACCCTACTCTAACGCATCCACCTCCACCCTACTCTAACGCATCCACCTCCACCCTACTCTAACAGCTCCACCTCCACCCTACTCTAACAGCTCCACCTCCACCCTACTCTAACAGCTCCACCTCCACCCTACTCCAACAGCTCCACCTCCACCCTACTCTAACAGCTCCACCTCCACCCTACTCTAATGCATCCACCTCCACCCTACTCTAACAGCTCCACCTCCACCCTACTCTAACAGCTCCACCTCCACCCTACTCTAATGCATCCACCTCCACCCTACTCTAACAGCTCCACCTCATCCCTACTCTAACAGCTCCACCTCCACCCTACTCTAACAGCTCCACCTCCACCCTACTCTAACAGCTCCACCTCCACCCTACTCTAACAGCTCCACCTCCACCCTACTCTAACGCATGCACCTCCACCCTACTCCAACAGCTCCACCTCCACCCTACTCTAACAGCTCCACCTCCACCCTACTCTAACAGCTCCACCTCCACCCTACTCTAACAGCTCCACCTCCACCCTACTCTAACAGCTCCACCTCCACCCTACTCTAACGCATCCACCTCATCCCTACTCTAACAGCTCCACCTCCACCCTACTCTAACAGCTCCACCTCCACCCTACTCTAACAGCTCCACCTCATCCCTACTCTAACAGCTCCACCTCCACCCTACTCTAATGCATCCACCTCCACCCTACTCCAACAGCTCCACCTCCACCCTACTCTAACGCATGCACCTCCACCCTACTCCAACAGCTCCACCTCAACCCTTATTCTAACAGTTCCACCTCCACCCTACTCTAACAGCTCCACCCTTATTCTAACAGTTCCACCTCCACCCTACTCTTAACAGCTCCACCTCCACCCTTATTCTAACAGTTCCACCTCCACCCTACTCTTAACAGCTCCACCTCCACCCTACTCTAATGCATCCACCTCCACCCTACTCTAACAGCTCCACCTCCACCCTACTCTAACAGCTCCACCTCCACCCTACTCTAACGCATGCACCTCCACCCTACTCCAACAGCTCCACCCTTATTCTAACAGTTCCACCTCCACCCTACTCTAACAGCTCCACCCTTATTCTAACAGTTCCACCTCCACCCTACTCTTAACAGCTCCACCTCCACCCTTATTCTAACAGTTCCACCTCCACCCTACTCTTAACAGCTCCACCTCCACCCTTATTCTAACAGTTCCACCTGCAATCTACTCTTAACAGCTCCACAGCGGTGTCCTCACCCTTAATGTTGACTCACCCTCAATGTGGACTCACCCTCAATGTGGACTCACCCTCAATGTGGACTCACCCTTAATGTGGACTCACCCTTAATGTGGACTCACCCTAAAGGTGGACTCACCCTTAATGTGGAATCACCCTTAATGTGGACTCACTCTAAAGGTGGACTCACCCTTAATGTTGACTCACCCTCAATGTGGACTCACCCTTAATGTAGACTCACCCTTAATGTGGACTCACCCTTAGTGTGGACTCACCCTTAATGTGGACTCACCCTTAGTGTGGACTCACCCTTAGTGTGGACTCACCCTTAATGTGGACTCACCCTTAGGGTGGACTCACCCTTAGTGTGGACTCACCCTTAATGTTTCTCTTCCTCCTTCTGTTTTAGCCATCTATCTTCTCAACTCACTTCCTGTTCCTATTGTGTCTCTTCTCTCTCTAGTGGAGCAGGCGGTCGTCTCCACCTTCTAGCTGCCCTTTGGCCCGCCCCCCGGCTTGGCCCCACCTCCCACCTTGCCCCCAGCCCTGAGTGTTGTTGCCATGGCGCTGGGCGGGTCTGTGTAGGAGCCTTGTAGGCGCTAGCAGGTTATCTTTTTGTGGGGCTTGGTCTCATCCCAGGACGTTAGGAAGAGTTTCAGCAACTTGTTTTTTCATGAAGTTTAGACGGTTTTCAAATAGGCAGGGGATATCAATATGTTGGAGGTGTTTTAAACTTGATTTAGATAGTTTTTTGTGACATTATTATATATTACCAAGTAAGAACTCATTGCTACACATGTTCTTGCTGTGGGTTTGCCTTTTCACCATAAAGACCAATATAAGGTTTACCTTAAGGTTCAAATATCTAGTTACTACGAGTTGAGGAAGTTTGTTACACTTTGTTGTTGTAGTGATTAGTCTCTGGCTCGCCATGTGGGGATTAGATCTTTAAAGACGTAGCTCTGGATTCTACTATTAATGTCTGCAAGGTCATGGAAATATCTGGATCGAGATCTTTTGATGATTAGAAGATATGAAACATTATCGATACGTTCTTATGTTCGAAGGCCATCAGTCGAGTGGTGGATCTTTGAAAATAGCCAATCATATTTCCATAAGAAGCCAAGTGTGTGAATTGAGTTTTTGTTGACTTTTATATCGTGATTTAAGTGCAGTAGAATGTCTAAAGGCCAAACCTGTGTGTGTGTGTGTGTGATGCGTGCGTGCGTCCCTCGTTATTTTGTATGATCCAGTTAATTTCGAGTAGGAATTAAACTTTAGGGTTAGTTTAGTGTCTGGACGGCGACCTTCGACCCCACGGTGACCTTCAACCCCACGCCCCTTCCCGTGGACGGTGACCTTCGACCCCACGTCCCTTCCCGTGGACGGTGACCTTCGACCCCACGTCCCTTCCAGTGGATGGTGACCTTCGACCCCATGCCCTACATGTGTATTGTTGGACTGATCGATGTTTAAGACGTATTCAATAAAAGTGTGATTTATGCTGGAAGTCTTCTTTCTGGTGGAGTCTGGTGACGGCATTCATACACACAGTTTTAGGGACCGGCAGCAAGTGCTCTCTATAGAAGAGTATGTAGGGACCGTCAGCAAGTTCTTTGCCGTCAGTTTAGTGTTTCAGGTTGAGTAGGCAAGCAGCAGATATCAACTGTAATTACTTTATCACAAGTGAAAGAAACATTGATTGTATAAGTTGCCAAAAATCACCACCGCCACCGAGATGCTTAGGGTGGCGGGATAAGAGGGGTGATATTTATATATATACACATACATATATACATATATATGTATGTATATGTATAGATATATTTGTGTATATATATCCCACCGGCCCCGAGGACATTTTCACCTGAATTGATCCTCTGTAAGGGGTGGAGTTGCTCCACTCCGGCCAATCACAGAGCAGTTCTCGTTAGCTCTTAATGAGGTTCATCTGCTATATTAGGCGCATGCGCAGCATGTGAATCATTTTGTGTGGGTCCGATTGGCGTTGAATCGGAAGTTGCTGCCTCTTCTGACCGGTCTGGAGCGACACCCGGGGTGGAACCCGGGAGCGAGGCCGGGGACGCAGTGAGTCAGCCGTGTGTGTGTGTGTGTGTGTGTGTGTGTGTGTGTGTGTGTGTGTGTGTGTGTGTGTGTGTGTGTGTGTGTGTGTGTGTGTGTGTGTGTGTGTGTGTGTGTGTGTGTGTGTGTGTGTGTGTGTGTGTGTGGTGTGTGTGTGTGTGTGTGTGTGTGTGTGTGTGTGTGTGTGTGTGTGTGTGTCCTTTTATGCGATTCTGGGGGGCCCCCTTTGGGCCCCCCAGACCACTGCCTTTTATGTGACAGTTTAAGGTTCTGTTGGATTGTTCTACAACTCAGGGAAAGGTTTAGTCTGCGGCTCCATCATTTGGTTCATTGTCTTGTAGAGCTGTGGGTTAATGTTTAGCATCTAGCTTCCCTTGGACAGTCTGTCCAATACTGATAAGAATCAGTCCTGAACTGTATTGCTCTCCACTAGAGGTTAAAGGGTGAGTACTGAACTTTATCTTTTTAAATTCACCAACACAGCAGTAGTGAACTATTGGCTGCTTTAATTAACCCTAGCCCTTCAGTACCAACGGGGTTCTTTGCCCTGACCCATCGACGGTGCAGAATTCAAGTTGCAGGGATAAATGCGTACTAAGACACCCCAGCTACTTGAGTGTCTTCCTGGTAGTTTATTCATGTGTAGCAGCCTAGAAACCCTAGTCGAACATAATGCTCTTGAATGCAGCCTGTGAATGTTGCAGTCCCCTAATCAAGGCCCTTGTTTAAGGCAGCTGCGTGCCATGTGTGTCAGTATGGCTCGTGTCCCTGCTGTGGCTGGTGTAGCGTCAACCATGTGAGTAGCATTTTATTAGGTAGAAAAAAATGCCCTGTTATACAAGCTGACCCATCATTTGATTTGTTTATTTTAGCTTTAGGATAGCCCCCTGTTGTTGAGTCACTTTGGACTCAGTCCCTCCACCCCGTGGTGGTGGGTAGAGTAGGCCACACAGAGTGTCTGTGTGCAGCTTGGTGAGCAGGGTTAACTCCATTTTCGTTCATTTTTGTAGGTTCACCTGCTGCTGTTTTGCTGTACTTTTGTCTTGCTTATCTTCTGTTCGTGTTTATAATATTTTGGGTTTAGTGAACCATTGTTAAATCTTTGTTTTGATACTGTATTCGTTTTTTTTGGGATGCCAAACTGTAGGGATGCTAGTAGGCACCCATGAGGTCCCTTCACATGCGTGCGAGTTAAAGCACTGGGATGCAGTGATTGAGGTGAGGCCCTTGAGGTGAGTGGTAGGCCCTCCTCGGGGCAGTTAGTTAGTTACACTAACCCTCCTCGGTGCAGTTAGTTAGTTACACTAACCCTCAGCAGTTGGCCTCAGATTTAGTCTGGTCAATTTTCTTCTAGTTTTGGACTGCTATTTTAGATTGTGATTTTATGTATAAAATATCTTGGCTGACTGTAATAAATATTTTCTCCTTATTTAGCTAAGTAACATACCATATTATACTGATTTCCAGGGGTGTAATTCCCCTGGTGGCCTTGTCAGTTCTTCCCTCAATCCTCCCCACTATTGCCTTCACTACACATGTGAGCTGAGACCAACTCTTGTAAATGTTCCTCCTCAAGATGATTGTCTTTCCCTCTCGGGGCCTTGGGTCAGTGGGTGCCCTCAATACATGGCCCGTTAGGCGCTTTGGGACTGTACCGGTGATTAAGGCTATACAGATAAAATGGACTTGAACTGATGCTAGAGCTCAGCTTCTACACCTTCAGCCAGCAGCTCTGCTTCTCATCCGCCCAAAGGTCGCCCTCTGCTGGCCTGGTGTAGCACTGCGCCTCTTAGTTCTGGGGGTACTAGAGGGAGTTTGCGCGTTGAACTGGGTGCTAATGTACAGTTTCCAAGGTCTTTAATATGGTTTGCATGTAGAATATAAATACATGTCTGGTATTTGCATCAAGAATAGCCCAAAGATGTTTCCACTTTCCAGGCCAACTCCGCTGTGATGGAGAATATTTTAGTTTAAAGACACGTTTGTGGGCTTGTTAAAGGTGGCATGGCATGAGCCTTTAAAGCACCTTTAGTGAAGACTACGATTCTTTGTATAATGCAGAGGAGAATGAGGGGAAGCTGGAAGCTGGCTCCCCAGGGGGAGCCAGCTTCCCCTCATTAGGGTTAGGGTTAGGGGAACCCTAACCCTAACCCTGTATAATGCGGAGGAGAATGAGGCGAAGTTGTAGTTTTCTCCACACGGGAGCAGCGGTTGAATCTGACCCTAAAGCGCCAACTGGTGGGCAGATCGGACTAGAGGATAAAGGACCTGAAAACCAAGCACTCACTGGAGACTCCACTGTTGTGTGGGGTCTTTTCCTCCCTTTAAACACTGAGGAGGTGAATTGAGAATCTGCTGTTTAACGTTATGTTAAGTCAACATTCAATGTGCTCAAGTCATGTTTAGTATGATTGATTGTTTTGACCAGAGAGGGGCCGGCCACTGTTGCGATACCGTAACGTTACAGCTGTTTGTATGTAGCGTATGTCTCAGGGTTAGTTAGCGAGGTAAAGTGTTACTCAATTGACGTGAATATATAATAATAATAAAACAACGTGAAGCCAACCGATCCCATGTTCCCGTTTTGATTCACAGCTCATCCAACGACGAGGTCTGTTGGTGTTCGGAGCGATTCCAACGCAGAAAACCCATTTCTCGCTTTAAGGCGCACCATCTCATGAGTGTACATGTGTGGTTGTTACCCCCTTTCTCCTGTTTTTTTTCCTATTTTTAACTTGTCATCCATCTCTGGCATATGTGTACGACGTAGATGAAGTCTTTGAAGATTGGTCTGGAAAAAAACATTGGTCTGGATTTTTCTTGGGTCAAAGATGTTTCATAAAATGTGATCTTAGTTTATTGGGTCAGTATTCAGACTAGGACCAGCAGGTCTCTGGTGATGGTTCTTCTGTCAGACCGGCTCCAGGGTCCCGGCGAGGCTCTGGGAGTCCATGTGAGGATGTTTTGGAAGAGTAATGATGCTCAGACCGGTAGACGGGCCAGACCACATGCTCTATGGTTGGTTCCAGTACCTGGCGCTGGTACTCTCAGTGGATCTTCTGGTTCCTAAGTGCTGTGAATTCTAACATCTCGGCGATTTTGGTTATCTCCATGGAAAACCTGGTTCCAGTCTATCGTCAATCAGAGCTTTGACAGATGGTAAATCTGTCTGGGCTACACAGTCCAACCTACCGTCTCCTATTGAGCTAGTGGTGTCAAGACAGGCCAGCGTCAAGGTGCCAGGCAGAGGAGAGCTGTTGGAGACCTGGGGGCAAGTCCTGCTGATGACCTCCATTGAACCTCCCGTTTTTAAGAATTGTAACGTCATGTATGACCTTTGACCCTGTCTCTGTTGGCTAGCAGTGTGGAGTCGGGGGCTTCAAGTTTGCTCATTTCCATGTCAGCATACGGAGTGAAATGAAGTCTTATTTCAATGTGACTGGTAAAGCATAACCTCAGTGCCCATCCTTGCCGGCAGTCACCTGAACCCTAGCCCCATACCCCGTACCCCTGAACCCTAACCTTAACCCTGACCCTAGCCCTAACCCCTAACCCTTTTTGCCCCAATCTTCTCCAAACTGCACCATAACCTTTGTTGAACAAATTAACCTCTGTTGTAGAAGTAACGTACAGATCCACATATCTAACCTGAATACTAATGTTGATAATGACCCAAGTGTTTTTCTATGGAACAGTCTGCACCAGTACCAGGGAAGCTGATGGCTGAGATATCCAAGCTGAAACCTCCCTCTTCAGTCTGACTGACTGGATGCCTGGACTCTCCTTCCAGCCCCCAGTGCCATACACTCTTTATATTCACTATCACTAACTGAATGATTTCACATGTTCCCACCCTTGAGGAAGGGATCCCCCACTCTGCCTTTCTTCTCAACATTTCTTCCTCTTAAGAGTATTTCTTGCCCTCTGGGGGTCAAGGGTCAGGGGGGGGTGTCATAAATAAATGACCTGTGGCAATCTGAGTATGTAACTGATGAGAGCTATACAAATAAAACTGAATTGACTTGAATAATCTTCCACTTTACTCCAAGAATTTCACGTGCATATATTCAACCAAACAACTTTTATATTTGTTTTTATCATTTAGACACTGGATATCAGAGACAATAGATCATCACAACCAATTATAAAATATCAGTCCGAACATCAAGCAGCAAATGTTTTCTATGATGAATCATCAAAATGAGATTCTGTCGCTGACAGCAGATCAGAGTCCTGATCCACTGACATGTCGGGGACTATGGCAACCGTGGGGAAATAAAGACTATTTACTGCTGTAAGCTAGTGCCGTGGGAACAGCAAAGACCGCATAGACGGCAGTGTTAATATGTTCATCACCATGGAAACAAGATGCTTCCTTATCAAATCAATCATTTTTTACATTTTTTTTATTCCTGTAAATGTATCACACTGGTTAACAGCAATGTGAGTTGTATTGTCAGACAAAGTTTATACTGGTAACACCAAAGATATATAGATTCCTCGTTGAAATGTGAAGTACTTTGTATATTTCGGAGTACAGAGTTATGTCCAAGCTTCCCTCATTTCTAATCTCAAAACACACGAGAGTAAACGCGCAAAACAGGAGAATCAGAAAGAAAATCGTTGGGTTCAACACGACTGAAGCCAGTGGAGGACGGAAACACAGTGGACCCTCAAATAGGACCCCCACAGTAGACCCCCCTAGAGGACCCCGTCCCCCCACAGAGGACCCCCTCTCCCCATAACATCAGGGAAGATGTGACAAAGACCCACACCAACAAAACTCACCCACACGCATGGTCACACAAGAGGAGTACAGTTCTGCAACCGGTGGGGAACGTTTAAGAGGCAACACACATCAAGAAGAGGAGAGGCATGGAGTCTCAGAGGGACATAAGGTTGGTGTAATATGGGTGGTTTAATGGGGGTGGAGTCTCAGCAGCGGGGCATAAGGGTGGTGTAATAGGGGTGGTGTAATGAGGGTGGAGTCTCAGCAGAGGAAAATAAGGGTGGTGTAATGGGGGTGGAGTCTCAGCAACGCGGCATAAGGGTGGTGTAATATTGGTGGTGTAATGGGGGTGGAGTCTCGGCAGAGGAAGATAAGGGTGGTGTAACATGGGTGGGGTAATGGGGCCGGAGTCTCAGCAGCGGAACATAAGGGTGGTGCAATAGGGGTGGTGTAATGGGGCTGGGGGTTGCGTTAGTCCAACCAAGACGCTCATCTATATACACTTTGTCGTTTTACAATCGTCTATTCAGAACAGGCCCAACAGACCGCCGGCTTGATCTGCATGCTGATTGGCTCTCTCTGTGGTACTGAGGCAGGCGGAACCGCCCCTTTAGGACGCAGGAACAAGGAAAAACAACAAGGACACTAAATTGGACAGCTATCTTTGGTCACAAAATGAAAACAAGAAGAAATAAAGGGAGCATTGTCAAAACGCAGAAGAGCCTCGAGAGAGGTGGACCAGAGGCAGACCAGTGGACCAGTGGACCAGAGGCAGACCAGTGGAGCAGTGGACCAGAGGCAGACCAGTGGACCAGAGGCAGACCAGTGGACCAGTGGACCAGAGGCAGACCAGTGGACCAGTGGACCAGAGGCAGACCAGTGGACCAGTGGCAGAACAGTGGACCAGAGGCAGACCAGTGGACCAGAGGCAGACCAGTGGAGCAGTGGACCAGAGGTAGACCAGAGGACCAGAGGCAGACCAGTGGACCAGTGGACCAGAGGCAGACCAGTGGAGCAGTGGACCAGAGGCAGACCAGTGGACCAGAGGCAGACCAGAGGACCAGAGGCAGACCAGTGGACCTGTGGACCAGAGGCAGACCAGTGGACCAGAGGCAGACCAGTGGACCAGATGCTGGACGTAGAGACCCGTTATGACTGGTGCGGAGAGCAGGGGGGGCCGGGTGGGAGGAGACAGGACGGGTCCCCCCCGGCTCCCGGTGGGCTGGTCCCCCGCCCCTCCCCCCTGAGGGGCGGGGCGTCGCAGCAGTAGTGTTGCAGCAGCAGGCGGAGTTTCTGCTGGAGGGCTTCGGCTCCAGGGGGCCCCGGGGCGTCGTCCAGCCGCTCCAGGGTCACATGCTTCCTCCCCTGGCCGTCCCGCACCACCGTCCTCCTCTGGGAGCGCGACTTACGCATCGAGGTTCTGGGGGGGGAAAGAACGGGTCAGAGCCTAGAACGTAGAAGAACGGAGAGGAGGGGAACACGAACCGAACAGGTGGGTTTGCCTTGTGTGTCCGGCTGTAGTTCTAGATCAAACGTTTTGCTCCATGCTGTCCATGAACTGGGGACGCCGCCTCCCAGCTGCAGTTGATCAGCCAACAAACCAGGTGTTAGCATGACTCACTGTCTGTTTCACACCTTTAACTGTTTGGTCATGCAGCATAACCCACGCCCGAGCCCCTTGTGAACAGGGCTCGGTGTCACCTGCAGCACACAGTGAGGGTTAGTGAGCGCTACAAGGCTGCGCGGCGGCCGCATGCTGATGGGTTCAGACGCTCCAACCTTCTGAGCACTGAGCCGTCGCCCTGCAGCACCTCCTGCTCCACTACATGAGGCAGGAGGAGGTACTCCCCGAAGCCTCCAGCATAACCCAAGGCCTGAGGGTGGAGACACAATGGGGTCAGGAGGGGGCAGCTCCTACCTACTACTGCTCCAGCTCAAGCTCCAGCTGCAGCTCCAGCTCCTACTAACTACTACTGCTTCAGCTCCAGCTGCAGCTGCTGTCTCAGGCCTGGCTGAGCAGCACAGCTCCCGTGAGGAGGAGAGAACCTCATCCACAGTCCACCTCTGAGTCCCTGTTCATAATATACTTCATCCTGATTGGTCCTTCATAGGGTGTGGATTGCAGTTCTGAATCAATGGGTTACAAATCCTAATTCCTCTTGTTGACCAATAGCGTGAGAGATGTTTGTTCCTCTTATTGACCAATAGCGTGAGAGCTGCTGATGTTTGTTCCTCTTATTGACCAATAGCGTGAGAGCTACTGATGTTTGTTCCTCTTATTGACCAATAGCGTGAGAGATGTTTGTTCCTCTTATTGACCAATAGCGTGAGAGCTGCTGATGTTTGTTCCTCTTATTGACCAATAGCGTGAGAGCTACTGATGTTTGTTCCTCTTATTGACCAATAGCGTGACAGATGTTTGTTCCTCTTATTGACCAATAGCGTGAGAGCTGCTGATGTTTGTTCCTCTTATTGACCAATAGCGTGAGAGATGTTTGTTCCTCTTATTGACCAATAGCGTGAGAGCTACTGATGTTTGTTCCTCTTATTGACCAATAGCGTGAGAGATGTTTGTTCCTCTTATTGACCAATAGCATGGCAGCTGCTGATGTTTGTTCCTCTTATTGACCAATAGCGTGAGAGATGTTTGTGCCACTTATTGACCAATAGCGTGAGAGATGTTTGTTCCTCTTATTGACCAATAGCGTGGCAGCTGCTGATGTTTGTTCCTCTTATTGACCAATAACGTGAGAGTTGCTGGTGTTTGTTCCTCTTATGGACCAATAAGGTGAGAGCTGCAGATGATTGTTCCTCTTATTGACCAATAGCGTGAGAGTTGCTGGTGTTTGTTCCTCTTATTGACCAATAGCGTGAGAGATGATTGTTCCTCGTATTGACCAATAGCGTGAGAGCTGCAGATGATTGTTCCTCTTATTGACCAATAGAGTGAGAGCCGCTGATGTTTGTTAATTGTCCGTACAGACGGATCTGTTTATCTGATTTATTGTTTCTTTATACTGTATGTTCTGTCAGGGGCTCTGCTTGAGGCCTACCCTCCTGAAGGCCTCCTGAAGGCCTACCCTCCTGAAGGCCTCCTGAAGGCCTACCCTCCTGAAGGCCTACCTTCTTGAAGTTATCCTGAAGGCCTACCCTCCTGAAGGCCTACCCTCCCGAAGGCCTACCCTCCTGAAGGCCTACCCTCCTAAAGGCCTCCTGAAGGCCTACCCTCCTGAAGGCCTACCCTCCCGAAGGCCTACCGTCCTGAAGCCCTTCCCTCCCGAAGGCCTACCCTCCTGAAGGCCTCCTGAAGGCCTACCCTCCTAAAGGCCTCCTGAAGGCCTACCCTCCCGAAGGCCTACCCTCCTGAAGGCCTACCCTTCCTGAAGGCCTACTGAAGGCCTACCTTCCTGAAGTCGTCCTGGGCGGAGGGCAGGTCTGCGGCCAGGGAAGCATCCCCGGTCTGCTTCTCCAGCCGATCGCCCCGTACCACCGTCGTCTTCACCACCCGGCTCACCTTGCGGCCTAGCACGGCCTCCGTCTCAAACTGGGAGCTGCTTCCTTCAGCCGGCACCCACGGCTCAGAGAAGGTGGACTGTAGGGGGTGGAGAGGTCAGAACATGGCAACCCGCTGGACCGTTAGGGAGATGGAGAGGTCAGAACATGGCAACCCGCTGGACCGTTAGGGGGGTGGAGAGGTCAGAATATGGCAACCCGCTGGACCGTTAGGGGGGTGGAGAGGTCAGAACATGGCAACCCGCTGGACTGTTAGGGGGGTGGGGAGGTCAGAACATGGCAACCCGCTGGACTGTTAGGGGGGTGGGGAGGTCAGAACATGGCAACCCGCTGGAGCGTTAGGGGGGTAGAGGTCAGAACATGGCAACCTGCTGGAGCGTTAGGGGGGTAGAGGTCAAAACATGGCAACCCGCTGGAGCGTTAGGGGGGTAGAGGTCAGAACATGGCAACCCGCTGGAGCGTTAGGGGGGTAGAGGTCAGAACATGGCAACCTGCTGGAGCGTTAGGGGGGTGGAGAGGTCAGAACATGGCAACCCGCTGGACTGTTAGGGGGGTGGGGATGTCAGAACATGGCAACCCGCTGGAGCGTTAGGGGGGTAGAGGTCAGAACATGGCAACCCGCTGGAGCGTTAGGGGGGTAGAGGTCAGAACATGGCAACCCGCTGGAGCGTTAGGGGGGTAGAGATCAGAACATGGCAACCCGCTGGAGCGTTAGGGGGGTGGGGAGGTCAGAACATGGCAACCCGCTGGAGCGTTAGGGGGGTAGAGGTCAGCACATGGCAACCCGCTGGAGTGTTAGGGGGGTGGGGAGGTCAGAACATGGCAACCCGCTGGACCGTTAGGGGGGTAGAGGTCAGCACATGGCAACCCGCTGGAGTGTTGGGGTCCTCTAAAGCAGCAAGTCAAACTAGTACTCATGTTCCACAGGAATTTCAGAGGGGTTGTTTCACCAGCCAAAACATTTAGAAATGAGACTTCAACACTAACATTGTGAATGTTATTAACAAGAGCATTAAGTCGGTGGTGTGAACTCTCACATGTGAATGTCATTAACAAGAGCATTAAGTAGGTTGGGGGAACTCTAACATGTGAATGTTATTAACAAGAGCATAAGTGGGTTGGGTGAACATTAAAATGTGAATGTTATTAACATGAGCATTAAGTGGGTGGTGTGAACACTAACATTTTCTAAACATGAGCATTAAGTGGGTGGTGTGACACCAACTTGCTCTAAGCATTAAATGGGTGGTGTGACACTAACATGTTCTAAACATTAAGTGGGTGGTGAACACTAACATGTTCTAAACATTAAGTGGTTGGTGAACAATAACATGTTCTAAACATTAAGTGGGTGGTGTGACACTAACATGTTCTAAACATTAAGTGGGTGGTGAACACTAACATGTTCTAAACATTAAGTGGGTGGTGAATACTAACATGTTCTAAACATTAAGTGGTTGGTGAACAATAACATGTTCTAAACATTAAGTGGGTGGTGTGACACTAACATGTTCTAAACATTAAGTGGGTGGTGAACACTAACATGTTCTAAACATTAAGTGGTTGGTGAACAATAACATGTTCTATACATTAAGTGGGTGATGAACACTAACATGTTCTAAACATTAAGTGGGTGGTGTGACACTAACATGTTCTAAACATCACGTGGATGGTGAACACTAACATGTTCTAAACATTAAGTGGGTGGTGAACACTAACATGTTCTAAACATTAAGTGGGTGGTGAACAATAACATTTTCTAAACATTAAGTGGGTGGTGAACAATACCATGTTCTAAACATTAAGTGGGTGGTGTGACACTGACATGTTCTAAACATTAAGTGGGTGGTGAACACTAACATGTTCTAAACATTAAGTGGGTGGTGAACACTAACATGTTCTAAACATTAAGTGAGTGGATAACCAACCTGTGAGGTGACCGAGGGCCCCACCACTGAACAGACTCACCTCATGCTGGTCTCCTTGGCTGCGGACCACCGTCCTCTTGACCACTCTGGAGAACACGTCTCCTTCCTCAACACGCACTGCCTCCTGCGCAGCGCCCTCCACCTGCACCTCCTGCCTCTCCACTCCGTCCGCAGACAGAAACTTTCTGATCACCTTCCGCGTGGTCTGGTGATTCGGACGGCATGGTCAGAGAAACGAACCAGCTCCAAACCATTCTCTATTCAGATCTAAGACTGGTTTAGAACCTGGTTTACTGCACTGAGGGCCAGCTAAACGTTGCAAACTCATCTTAGTTAGCATTAATAAACGTTGTACAAAAACAGAAGTAATGAAAGAACAGCCATTGATCAGCAGTTACCTGCGCTTGGATGTCATTCCCTTCCTTTTCCAAAACCCTCAGGTCTCAAATACAACAGAATACTGTAGAATGGTAGGCCCTCCAGTTCTTACCTTCTTTACTACCATGTTCCCGTGGTCATCTATGAACTTCTCTTCGGTCACCGTTTGGGGGGGGATCTCCGGAAAGTCGTCCCCCTTAACCAGGAGAGGAAGAAAAGTTTCATGTTCCATTCCTTACACATGATACCAGCAGCATTATAACCGTGTTACTCCTCAGTCCTTCATTGTTATACCAGCATTATAACGTGTTACTCCTCAGTCCTTCATTGTTATACCAGCATTATAACCGTGTTACTCCTCAGTCCTTCATTGTGTTACCAGCATTATAATCGTGTTACTCCTCAGTCCTTCATTGTTATACCAGCATTATAACCGTGTTACTCCTCAGTCCTTCATTTTTATACCAGCAGCATTATAACGTGTTACTCCTCAGTCCTTCATTGTGTTACCAGCATTATAACCGTGTCACTCCTCATTCCTTCATTATGATACCAGCAGCATCAGAACTATATAACTTCAAAGTTCCCGATCTGCAATAAGCGTTGAAATTGGGTCACATTTGGCAGGGCCCAATCCCAATAAAAGGACACCTTGGGTTGCTTCATCTCCCTTGAAGAATAGGAAAGCATGGAATTCTGAACACCCCGGCAAACTGCGATCTATGGGCGTAATAAGCAGCCCTCCATGCGCAGGCTTGCTGCTGTTCTTTACCTGGATAATGACTAACCCTAACCCTTACCTGGATAATGACTAACCCTCACCCTTACCTGGATAATGACTAACCCTCACCCTTACCTGGATAATGACTAACCCTAACCCTAACCCTTACCTGGATAATGACTAACCCTAACCCTTACCTGGATAATGACTAACCCTCACCCTTACCTGGATAATGACTAACCCTCACCCTTACCTGGATAATGACTAGCCCTAACCCTTACCTGGATAATGACTAACCCTCACCCATACCTGGATAATGACTAACCCTCACCCTTACCATTGATAATGACTAGCCCTAACCCTAACCCTTACCTGGATAATGACTAACCCTCACCCTTACCATTGATAATGACTAACCCTAACCCTTACCTGGATAATGACTAACCCTCACCCTTACCTGGATAATGACTAGCCCTAACCCTAACCCTTACCTGGATAATGACTAACCCTTACCCTTACCTGGATAATGACTAACCCTCACCCTTACCTGGATAATGACTAGCCCTAACCCTAACCTGGATAATGACTAACCCTCACCCTTACCTGGATAATGACTAGCCCTAACCCTTACCTGGATAATGACTAACCCAAACCCTTACCTGGATAATGACTAGCCCTAACCCTAACCCTTACCTGGATAATGACTAACCCTCACCCTTACCTGGATAATGACTAACCCTCACCCTTACCATTGATAATGACTAGCCCTAACCCTAACCCTTACCTGGATAATGACTCTGCGGCGCACCACCCTGGTGGTCAGAACCTCTTCTTCTGAGCTGTCGGAGGACAGCGGCCCTAACTCCTCTGATATCTCCTAGGAGACACCACACAGCCAACCTGGTCAGCATGCTTAAGACCGCCCAACACACAGCCACACAATGCCCCTTCTGCTCTCTGGACCCGGAAGTTACATCTGTATATCGGGGTCCTACCCAAAGTCATTTCACCACAACTACAAGTTGGGGTTTGATGAATATGTATGTGAACTCCTTTGAGTGTCATACGAGTGTATGAACTTATCAACATTGGAGTAGTTTGAAGGTGAAGAGAAATGAGGTGATTGGGTGATGACAATTTGAAATGGAAGAGAAGAAACATTGATGGTGTTTTTCCAACCAAAAACGGCATGCAAAATGAATGGTCGAATAAAGAAATGCAGACCATGATGCAGGAAGATAAAGAACAAAGTTAACTAAAATATGATAGAATCTGTTTCTTTACAGGCTGTACAACACTGCAAACGGGAACACTGCAAACGTGAACACTGCAAACACTGCACACCATGATCTATTTCAGCCACTGGTTATTCCATGATTTATGTTCTGGGAACTATGAGTCTATGCCGACAAAGCACCCCATCATTTAGTTCTTAACGTTAAGGTAGCCAATCCTGAAGCTCTTGAAAATGTAGAGGCAATACAATTGTTTCACACAGGCAAGACACGCTTTCAGCTTTCTGTTCATGCGTGACTTCTTACCCTTGCCAGGAAGTCCTCCTTATCGTCCACATTCCCTGCCTGATCCCGGGAGGGAAGCTCCTCACACAACGGGAAGTCATCTTCAGATCGACACTCTTTCGAGCAGTCTGAATCATACGCAAAGTCGCCAAGACTTTCACTACCGGACGAGAAGCGCTTGTAATCCTGCACCCGTAGGAAGGGGTGCCGGCGGCACTCAGGGCTCGCCGTCACCAAGCCCAGACCCTGGCTGCTGCCCGGCATCGGAGAGGGCGGCTCAGAGATGCGAAAGGCGAACCCACCTGCTGGAAACACTTCTTCGGCTTCAGAGAAGTCAGATAAGGTTTGCTCGCAGTCAAAGTATTCTGTGTCAGAATCCAGAGATTCTGCGGCTTTTCTGGGAAGCTTTTTTTCTAATTCAAATGCAGATATGGTGGTTTCAAAATCAGAGAGGACTTTATTGAAACCTGGGGAGAACCCTAAATCTTCTCCTTCTTCCTGGATGGTGGTCTTTGTTTCACTGGCCTGTACTTCTGTGGGGGATAACTCCTGATTTGATACCGGATGTGAGCCGGGAGATTTGAGTACAGGTGTCCCAGCTCTGTGCGTTGTGGAGCTGGTCCAGTCAGGGCGCTGAAGAGCGGATACAATCTCTTGCTTGGCATTACAGGAAATCTGCTCATTAAATCGGACTTCAAACTTATTCAGCTCCACTGTCTTGAACGGTCTGGACGGTTTACTGGCCTCCGTTTCTTGTGCAACTATAATTGCTTCCTCTGATCTTTGAGGCCAGGTCTGAAAGTGAACGTCAGAATATCTTCAACATTTACCCTTCAATCAGCGTCCCCACAGATGTTTAGTACCACTGCAATGTGACAAAGAGGGTGCTTTTCAATCCATGGACATTTATTTTTGATTATGTTGTACCTCAGTATAATTATGGTTCTTTATCATGCAATTTCAAAATATATATTTTGTATAATACAATTTCTAAATGTTGAATGCTCATTAAGTCTTTGCATGCTAACCATCTTATGCATATCACATGTTAGTGTGTCCACCCAAGTTGTGGGTTAGTATGTTCCTCGCAGACAACAGGCTTGACATTCTCCACACATATCATGCCCCCCACCTTACCATGTCTGAGCCTTGAGGCATGTCTTTATGGTCACCGTGGCCCAGGCCCTGGACCTCCTCCCCCATGGGGTTCTGGTCCCTGAATGGTTGGGGCTGGTCCAACGCCTCTTCATGGATATCACCCATGTGTTGCTCATGAATATTGCTTTGAACAGTCTCTGGCTGTTCTGAATCATATTTTATCCATTCCTCACAGGCAAAGGATTCCGATTCAGATCTAGTCACCTTAGGACAATCATTTTGGCCAGGCCTCAGGTCTAATTCTGCCTCAGTTATTATTGTTTGCATTTCGGACGTTTTGAACGGATGCCGGTCAGGTTGTGCAACGCATGTCACATGACTCAGAAGTTGTGCCTCAGAGACTAGCTTGTCGGCTCCCACACAATTAAACTGTATTTCTTCTTCTGAATTCACTGATTGAGGAGTGAGGGGCCTTGGGGTGTCTCCAATCCAACACTGGATAGGCAGCGCAACATACTCATTGTCTGAGGAGTAAGACACCGGGGATATTGATGAACATGATCTATAACTAGGGGGCATTTCCTGAAAGTAGGAAGACAGTATTCTCATGAACTCAGGTACTGGTGAGTCGGGCAGTAGTGGTGCAATCTTGTGGACCGATGAAATTGATTCTGGGGACGAAGGCCGTCGTTGGACCTCAGTGATTCTTGACGATGTGACTACCACCTCCCCCTCTGAATCCGAGCTGCCAGCGGAGGAGGAACCGTGCATTGCCCACGTCGGGATGTAGTCTGGAAGGTACCCTGGAAACTCAGGGATGGGTGAGTCGGGAGGCAGTGAGCGGTTCTCGTTGAACTCGGGCAGGGACTCTGGAGAGGAGGCTCTCTCATAAACCATGTTCACGTCCCACCCCACTGACACGGGTCTGTGCTCAGGTTCAGCCAACTGACGTTCTAAACCCACAGGGACAGCATCATTGGCAGATGCTACAGGGGTCTCCTGTGAGGAGCTCTTTGAGTGAAGGTGCGTTCCATATTCTGGTATTTCGTTTTTGAAGTCAGGTAAGGTGGGACAAGTGGAGAGAGGTCTTAATCTATTGACTGATCCAGTTGACACTGATACAGATTTTTCATCAGGCATCACGATGATCAACTCTGGTATCCACTCATTGATATGGGGAGGATCCCAGCCGTCTGCCTCAGTTGATGACATAACCCCAGTTTCATCAATTGCCGCAGAGGCAGCAGTTCCAAATGCATATTGAAACGCTTGTGATTGATTACCGCAAATCAAGTTATACTCTGCCTTGGGCAGGTTTTTTATAGCAACTCTTGAAGAGGCCTTGCCTGGAGAATGTGGAATACTTTTTCCTTTGACTTTTTCATTCTGTCCCCCCTTCATTGAGCTGCCAATGTATTCCATACACCCTGTCTGGCTATGAAAAGTATCCCCCCTGTACTGAGGGTCATGTACTGGAGAAATCAAATTCCATAATTCAGCCTTATAAACAAGTTTGTACTGAGCATTTAGAAGAGTTTGTTCCTTTAATGATTCAGAGCCAATTTTTGTTGTACAAGCTGCTGCTTCTGCAACGTTTGGGGTTGTTGGTTTATCTTTTAGTCTGTCAGCGTTACTTAGTGGATCCAAACTAATTTGTTTATCATGGTATTCATCAGATTCTTCAGATGGTGATTTAATGTTTCCCGGTAATGAGCAGGTGAATGATGGAGGTGACAATTGACACGCCATAACTACAGATTTAGGGGAATTTGGTCTGTTTTCTTCCCATGTCCCATGCATTAAACATTCACCTACATTCAATTCAACATCTGACTCAATGTATTCAGGAGAGATGGATCGAAGCTCTCTGTATGCTTCAACGATTTCAAACGATCTTATTGCATATGGTGATAATAGTCTGCATTCATCTCCAGAGATGACTGAAACAGGTGATGAAGGTCTGTCTTCATGCCATTGTAGTGAACCACATTCTGAATCTGAACCTACGCATTCTGGAGACGTCGATCTGTGTCCAACAATTGACGGAAAATATCCAGAAATGATTGCTTGAAACTGAGGTAATGGTGAATCAGGTGACAGTCCGTATCTAAATGCTGCATCTGAATCATAGGAAGGAGGTCTGTCTTCATCTAATAACAAAGTTGATTGCAAATCAGGTTCCATGTCCCAATCTGAAGACAATGAATGGGGTGAATAGCAGCTGTATTCTACATGAGAAATTAAGTCCACCAACATCTGCCTGAACTCAGGAATGGGAGAATCTGGGGACAGATATCCCGCTGCACCTGAATCAGGGGAATCTGGTCGCTCCTCAAAGAGCCATGGTAGACAGATATCAGTCTCCAGATCGTTTTCATGATTTATCGGTTCAGGGGACGTTAATACATACCGTACTCCAGCTGTAGAAGTGCTATACTGTGTATACTGTGGAATTGGAGAGTCCGGACATAAATGTCCACAATCATTAACTGAAAAAACTGACTCTGGAGAATCTGGTCTCTTCTCAAACTCATACATTGGTCCAATCAAGGATACATATTCCACATCAGAAGCCATCGACTCTGTCGATAAACACCTGGGACAACTAATATCCGAGTATGATTCTGGCAAATGTTGTCTAAAGTCAGGCACTGGAGAATCTGGTGATAGTCGTCTAAAATTATTGATTGATTCATCTGATGCTGGAGATGAACCCCTGTCTTCAAAAGAAAACAGTAAAAGTGGTTCAGGTTCCACATCCCAATCTGATGACAATGACTGAGGGGAAGAAGACCTGTACACGTGAGGCATTGTAAACTCTTGTAGCACCTGGCTAAAATCCGGAATAGGAGAGTCAGGGGAGAGAGCTGTAAGTTCATTCAGGGAACATGTTCCTTCTGGAGTAGATGACCTGTCTGGGGACATAAGCAAGATTTCTTCATGGGAGAAAGGGATATACTCTGAACAAGAATCGGGTGAGAGAGACCGCACGTCAGCTACTGAAACATAGGAATCAGGGGAGTCTGGTCTATTTTCACTGTGCAAAGCTGAATACACCATGGGACCATACTCAACCTCTGATGCAACTGATTCAGAGGACATTGATCTGGAGGTGGCAAGTGATAAAACGGGTTTAAATACGTTTGTTGCAAAATCAGGGATAGGTGAATCTGGGCAGAGGTCTACAGAATTCCGTGACTCGGGTGACAGTGGTCTAACTTCATACAGCAATGATGGAAAGGGTTCAACCTCATTATTCATATCTGAACCAACAGACACAGGCGAGGGTGATCTACTCTCTGCAATAGAGGCTATTTGCTGAAGTATTGTCTGTCCAAAATCAGGGATTGGCGAATCAGGTGTCAACGCCCTATTTTCAACTTCAGATCCTAATGAATCCCATGAGAGGGATCTTTCTCTGACCAAAAATAAAGGAGTGTCAAAAACCTCCAGTTCAAAATCTGACGCGGTAGATACAGGTGAGGATGGTGCGCTGCCTAGCCTGTATTCTGCTGATTCCATGTGGGGAGTATATTGGGGTACAGGAGAGTCCTTTGATAAGGCCTTCTCGAGTGACACTATTGATTCAGGAGATGATGATCTGAGATTTTCTGTCTCAGGTGACATTGTGCGATACTCAGATATGGATTCTGCTGAAAGAGGTCTCTCACTAACTTCCAATATTATTGATCCAGCGGAGACCGGTCTGCCATGAACACTAGGTACTTTACAGAGATCCTCCTCCACTGTATTAGTGGTCAATGATTCACCTGATGAAGATGCAGCATTTTGAAACTGTCCTGTTTTGCCCATGAACATTTCTCCAATGTACTGGGGGTCACGAATTTGAGAGATCAGCTTCCAAATTTCTGCATCATATACCAGTCGGTACACTGGGACCTGAGTGGCTTTATATGTAGGAGCATTCATTAGGAGACTCTCTCTCTCTCCAGGCCTTGATAAAACCAAACATTCACTCCTACAGTCTA
Organism: Gadus chalcogrammus; assembly: GCF_026213295.1. Classification (NCBI taxonomy): domain Eukaryota; kingdom Metazoa; phylum Chordata; class Actinopteri; order Gadiformes; family Gadidae; genus Gadus; species Gadus chalcogrammus. The sequence continues at coordinate 147,556 of NC_079428.1, read as the reverse complement.
CACTTGAAGGCACTGACTCTAATGAAGAACCAATGGATTTGGGTAAAATACAAAGTATGGATGAGTTTTGTCCAAGAGTATTGCATTTATTTTCTAAAGTCCAAACCTCAGGCGAGTTTGGTCCGTACTGAGGGGGGTGAGGGTTAGGGTAAGGGGCATCCACATGTCCTGAGGATTTGAGGATGGGTGACAATGTATGCTGATTGTCAAAATATTCAGACTGTTGTAGTGTGTAATGTGGGGAAATATGTTCTGCATCAGAATGAGGTAAAAGGGATCTTTCCAAATCTCCACTTTTATCCTCTAATAACAAACCAGCTTCACAAACTTCATCTAATTCTTCCATACCTAATCGTACCTGTTCATACTCTGTCCTAGTTCCTACATATTCAAACAGTCCTGTTTTACTAAGAAAGGTTCCCCCTGCATACTGGGGATCGTGGATTTTAGAGATTAACTTGCAAATATCTGTATTATATAGAAGTTTGTAGACAGGCAGTTTAATTTCTGTTTGGGATAAAGCTACATGTTCTTCAGAAGCAGGCAGAAGGTCAGACACCACTTCTGGTGGGGCCAGGTCACATGGATTTGGCCTGATGTTAAGTTCAGCTAAGACTAGTTGAAATGTTGAATGAATAGTTAATGAATAGTCTGTTGATACCTCATGTCTAACAAATGATAAAGCTTCGGGGGACTCTGGTCTTTCTTCAAAGCTTCCTGGGTCAGCATCCAGTGGGATTTGTTCAGTGTCTGAGGGCACCAATTGAAGAGATGATGACCCACATGCATTGATAGACATTAAATCATTAGACTGTGTTTGTCCAAACTGTGGTGTGAAGGAATCAGGTGGGAGTGCTATCAACTCACTAAGTGCTGCTGTTGCCTCCGATGTCCTCTTTCCACATGGCATTGCTGGAGTCCTAATATGGTCATCTTCTTGGTCTAAACATGCAGGTGAATCTCCAGCTCTTGGTGATGATTGGTAGTCTTTCACCAATGCATTGAAGTCTGATTGCCCATATCGATCAATTGGTGAATCTGGTGACAGTGGCCTTTGTCTGTTTGCTGGGGAAACAGACTCAGGACTGGGCCATCTCATGTGTGCCAATAGCTGAACTGGGCAAGGTAAAAGGGGACTCAGTTCGGGTCGGTATTCGGGTAAAAAGGCGCAAGCTTCTGATTTTTGGCCTAATGAGGCCCGTTTATCTTGTATTGCTCTGGATTGTGCCGCAGCATCATCTGGCAAAGTTGAGGCACATTTAAATATAGCTATCTTATTCCATGTATCTCCTACATACTGGGGATCATGGACTTGAGAAATCAACTTCCACAACTCACTATCATACAAGAGGTCATACCTAGACCATTCTATCTCTGTTTGTGCTTGATGTGCTGTGGACATGGAAGCTTTTACCTGAACTTCTGGGAAATTGGCACCAGGTGATAATAGCTGGATTTCAGAATGGTCTGGGCAGGAGCTGGAACTCTTTTTATCCTTTTCAGTCTGAGACACACCCAAATATTGATCCTGATGAGGCTCAGTTTCTTCTGTAGGTGCTGTATTGGGTTCAACTAGGAAAGATACCTCAGTGGACTGGTCCACAAAAGAAGATCTCAGAATTCCAGCCAGAGCAGATTGTGTGCCTGAGGTAACCCATTTAGATGAGGGCGATTGGGGGGCTCTCCATGCATTTAAAGATGTCTCTATTTCTAACTGAAGCACAGAGGAATGTGGTGACGTACTAACATCCCCTGTTGAACATAAAGGCCTTATGTGTTCTGTTGGGGATGTGGTTGGCTCCAGTGGGTCGTTTTGTGGGACATGGAGTGGGGTGTCTGAAAGTTGAGGACAACACAATGCTGCTTCTGAAGGCAACAGTTTCACTTCTCTTGCCACTGAAACTGACATAGAGCCGCACGTCGGAGAGACAAGCGGTTGCCCTGCTTCACACACTGATAACCAAACCCAGTCGTCATCAACTAATAGTTGCTTTATTTTGGATAGTGGTTTGTTCTCTCCAACAGTAAGCAATTCAGATGATCCAGGTCCATACTTATTTGATGTGGACTCCAGCATCTCATTTTCTAAAGGTACACCTTCACAGGACAGAGGATTGTGTTCATTTAGGGACGATGGCCTGACATCAGAAAGGATTGGCGGACATTCAGGCTCCATGTCGAACAACAATGACTCAGACGATGATCTAGATCCAAACACAGCAGTGGACAACTCGAGGAGTCCAAACTGTTGTGGGGGTGGGTCTGGGGAAAGCTGTGAGTCGGCAGTTAGAGAGGCGAAAGACTCAAGGGAAGAGGATCTGTCATCTAATCTAACCTCAGAGGACCGGGGCATAGACAAGGTTTCTGAGACGAAAGAGTCTGGGGATGAAGCTCTGTCCTCAATGTCGAAAGAAAGTGTCTGTGGTGAGATGGAACCCCCACCACTCATCTCACTTCTTGGTGATACAGGTCTTCCAAACGGCATCCGGTTGGAGACCATTGGGGTCAAAGGCCTTTCTCCTGTTTCTGCTGCTCTCAACCCAGACGCCAGTGTGCTCCTTATAAAGGATGGCCCTTGGGGAACGGTCCACACGTCTCTCCCATCCCACTGATCCACCAGGGGTGGGAGGGGGGAGAGTGGTCTAAACCGGGTAAGGGGGGAATCTGGTGCAAGAAGTTTAATCTCATGATTTAATGACCATGAGTCAGGTGATGAGGACCTGCTTTCTGATCGGGTTATTGTTGTACACAGAGAGCATGGAAGGTCCATATGTGGAGGCGAGTCTAGTGAGAGAATCCGACTTCTTTCAGATGGCTCCAGAAACTCCATAGTAGAGTACGGGTTTCCAGTTAATTCTGGTGATGGGGTTATACATGCAAATCCTTTAGATTCCGGTGTCGGTGCCCAACAGGCTGCATCCCTGTGTGGCAGCATTGCATCCTCATCTAGCCTCGGTGCTGATGTAATATCAATAGTGTAGTCATGTCCTGAAGTCTGGTCATGGGGACAAAACGTTTCGTTCAAGGCATCAACATTTGAGTCATGTGATATCAAAGCAAAAGTACTGGAAGTCCCATGTGTAACAAGTTCTGTATCATTTGTTTCCAAACTATCTATCACAACTTGATTGGCAGAATCAGGACGTGATGTAATGCTGGAATGACTGGGGGCGGGTGTGACTGAATTTAAATTCTGTTCATCACCTTTAGTTTGAAAGGGTATGGAAGTACCCTGTACACACAAACCACTTTGAATTGTCTCATTGTGGATTTCATCAGGCTTGGCAGGCTTCAAATGATCATGATATCCATAAATGACTTTATAAAGTCTCTGGTATCCTTCATCTATATGCTTCTCAGAACAGACCTCTCTGGTGGTCATCTGATGATCCAGACATTCTACCACTACAGGAAGACAAGGAAGGGGTTCAGGTTCAGGACTGGATTCTCCTTCTAAGGATCTTGCTGGAGGTAAAGGGCTTACAGAAACTGAACCAGGTGCATGTTCTGTGCAATCTTCCCTTGATTCCCTGAGCTCCATCGCCAGTTCACCAAAGTCTGGTTCTGCTTGCTCAGACTCAGTCAAGCTCTCTCCGAAATCAGTCATGGAAATTGGTAGACTCTCACAAACGCCCGTACAAGAACTTGTGTCCAACTGTTGGCAAGTGACCGGTGACAACCACCGTCGGGATGTCTGAAGACACTCCAAGCTCCATTCCTCTCCCTCAGCTGCTTCAGTCATGTCTTTGCATAAAGGGTTTATCTCATGAGACTGGAGTTGGTAGGTGGCAGTTTGGTTCAATGTGAACAGAGGACTTACTTGTTTGAAAGTGCACAAGTGTACTGTGCCTGCTCCCTCCTCATATCCTCTTTGTAAAGAGCTGTGAAAAAAATGACATGCAATTATTGGATGGAACAACTCCTGATAGATTGCATTGTGCAAAGTAAAAATATGTTTGAAGTCATGCATGCAGTTGTCTAAGGATGATATGCATAGCTTTAATTTAATTAATAATGGTGATTTTATATTTACTGTGTTTTTTCCGTCTCGTTCTGTAGTAGTGTTGTTGTCGACGTATCCGTCTCCAAGCGACCAGTATGATCACCAAGTGAGGACGAGCTGGCAGACAGTTCCTCTGCTGACACCACAGGCACCGGCCGTCCAGCCACGCGGGGAGAGGCCTCCCTGCGCCTGCATGCCCTGGGACTATCGATGTCCTCGTGAAGAGCAGAGAACCCTGGGACCACAAGAGCAGCAGAGCTTCATGGAGAATCCCAATGGAAACACCTCCCTATAGAAACACCTCCCAATGGAAACACCTCCCTATGGAAACACCACCTATGGAAACTCCTCCCAATGGAAACACCTCCCTATGGAAACACCACCTATGGAAACACCTCCCAATGGAAACACCACCTATGGAAACACCTCCCAATGGAAACACCACCTATAGAAACACCTCCCAATGGAAAAACCCCCCTATGGAAACACCTCCCAATGGAAACACCACCCTATGGAAACACCTCCCAATGGAAACACCACCTATAGAAACACCTCCCAATGGAAACACCACCCTATGGAAACACCTCCCAATGGAAACACCACCCTATGGAAACACCTCCCAATGGAAACACCACCCTATGGAAACACCTCCCAATGGAAACACCACCCTATGGAAACACCTCCCAATGGAAACACCACCCTATGGAAACACCTCCCAATGGAAACACCACCTATGGAAACGCCTCCCAATGGAAACACCTCCCTATAGAAACACCACCTATGGAAAAACACTACCCTATAGAAACACCTCCCAATGGAAACACCACCCTATAGAAACACCTCCCAATGGAAACACCACCCTATGGAAACACCTCCCAATGGAAACACCACCCTATGGAAACACCTCCCAATGGAAACACCACGTATGGAAACACCACCCATGGAAACACCTCCCAATAGAAACACCTCCCTATTGAAACACCTCCCAATGGAAACATGGAGTCATCCCAGGGAAGCACCTTCACTGCGGTCCTCTATCGTTCGCTCGATCTCTGCATAGGTGTGTGACGTTGTGTCCTCCTGGTTGGACTTGTTGATCTTGGTCTCTATGATGTGCACTATGTCCATTCGGTTGATCTTGGTCAGTCTTCTCAGCAGCGCGGTATCTGTGAAGAGACTAAAGTTAGCAGCTTTTGGATGGTTTATTTAGTAGCTAGTTTGACCGACAGGTTGCAATGAGAACCTGTGGCGTGTGTTCCCTCCCTCTTCGTCCAGAGGTGGAGCAAGGCATGGCTCTGGTCCTGCAGAGAGTTGGGGTTCCCAACCCTTATCTGGTTGATTCGTTCCTCACTGAAGTCCAGTTCTCGGGCCAGCTCTATGTGAAAACACGTTTCATATGACTTCTGATATAATTGAGAACTTCCCATAATATTTTTTAAAGGCTTTGTTTCTCTGTGGCCTGAACTGTTCATTACAAATATTTCTAATACACCAAAATGGAAATTAGAAAAATCAAATAACTATCACGCTTTTAAAATTTAACTATTGACATAAGAGATATAATCAGTGAATTACTTAGACCTTGAGTATTTAAGTTTTCCCATTAGAAACCACTCCTGACTTGCTACAGATATAGCATTATTATTTTCTTAATTTGTAGTGAATGATTTCCTGGATGGATTGACTAGCGGATGGGCGTGTATTAAATATTACATATTTATTCAGATGCTTTTTATTCTTGAAAAACTTCCAAGTTCCGATTTTTTGTGTAAAAGGTGCTGCTGTAGAAAAGATTAATTTCAGGTTTGAAACTAGTCAAAGCCCACAGTGAACATATAACCATTTTAAATCTTAAAATATTAATATTAAAACATTAGGAAAAACCTACTTACTTTGATATATTACTTAATCGTTGGGCTTGCTGTTTCACACACTGTTTTGTTTTGGACTATAATTGGGAGATTATTGGGAGATTATAGGGCTCCCAGAACTAGTTTCTGGTCATTGATCTGAGTGTCGACGCTCACCTGTCCAGCTGAAGCCAAGGTGGTCGGCTATGATTGCCAACCTCTGCTCCCTCCTCTCGGCTTCATCCTGTGGATCTACTGCAAATACCACCAGATAGGCATGAGGAAAATCACATCATGTAGCGTTACACTAACCTAACCCTAACCCTAACCCTATTTTTAAGGGACCTTCCTTCTATTTTCAGGAGGAAATTTAGTCAAATTGAACTAAACTTAGTAGATAAATATTCCCTTTTTTAATTTAGTCAGTTGTAGTTAGTAGTACTAATAGTAGTTAGTAGTTAACTAATCTTGAGATTTTCAGAACAAAGAGACAGAGCAACAGAACAAACACAAACACATCTTAAGCTACACAGCCACACTTTAAGAGACTGCGTCGTGGCTGTACTAGGTCTCTTGTTCATAAGCTAGGGGGCCACAACGCTACAGTAGCCTGTAAGGTTGCCGTGGTACCTTGACGGGGGACGGTATGTTCTGGGGTGCACTGCGTCTCAGTGGGCTGGTCCCATAGCGGCCGGATAGGGAACGCACCCCCAGGAGGAGGAAATTGCACCTCAGGGAATGTTTCCTTTTCAACAACAGCAGGGTCCACATGACTGCTCTCATCATCTGAGTTATTATCGGTAGCTTCTTGCTCCTTGTCTTTCTCTGCCTGAACCAGTTTCTCCACAAGCTTTGCAGCTTCGTCACCTATCTCGGGCAAGAACTCAAGGGAGGTTTTTTGCGGCTGCTGCTTGACTTTGGTTGGCGTTGCAGTAGGAGTGACCTGACCGGCCTTCCCTCTGACTGGCAGCCTTGAATGGAAGCCTTTGGACTTGGCCGACTCCACACTCAAAGGACGGCCCTGGTCCTTTTTGGGTTTGGGCCTGGTTGACTCCCCCTCACAAAAGCTCTTGGCTTTGAAAGACGTCTTGGCTTTGGTATCCACGGAGGGACCAGCATCTGTCTCAGATTTTCTCCTAGAGTCCTTTTTAACAGGGATTTTAAGCCTTTTCTCCTGGGTAGAGTCTGTGGGTTTGACTGTTGAATCAGACTTGGTAGGGGACGCTTTGATGGGGATTCTAGATTTGGACTCAGATGTAAATGAGGGCTCTTTTTTTAAAGTCCTCGAGGAGGAAGTGGTGTAAGACTGAGTTGGGGTCGTTGGTTTCCCACGACCTTGAGAGACATTCTTGGCTTGGGGTTTGACCTGGATCTTTTTGACATTGGCAGATGTCGCTTGTTTTACCTTAACGTCTGCTTTGGGCGATTCTACTACTGACTGGGGTTCTTCTGGGGAGGAATCAGATGACTCCTGGCTTTGCTCAGAGTACACAGACCTGGTCACTGTACTTTCTGCTGTTTGTATGTCTGTCATCATTGGATCAGAGGAGCTTACATCTACAGGACCCTCGTCTGATGGTTTATCTGCCTTAGCTTCTACTGCTTCGGGAAGGGTAGGATCTTTCTTCGTGGATTTGGATGAGGCTGAGACTCCCATTTTAGGGATTTTAGATTTTGAGCCATCATCACCTGAGATAACCTGTGTGACCTCAGCAGCGCACGGAAGCTGTCTATCTGGAGCCTCTTTCACTTCATCCTCTTTCTGAGTTCTAACCTCGATGGTAAGATTGAGGCCAACCTCCGGTTCAGCCGGTCGACCAGCGCCCACCCCGCCCCCCTCAGCAGGAGCCTCCTCTAGAGGCTGCTCCCTAATCTGGAAGAAGGCAAAGCCAGGGCCTTCCTCCTCATAGCTCCTCTTAGTCATGTCAATAGCCCCGCTGCGAGTCATCTCAAAGAGCTTCCCCTCCTGGAACAGGAATGGGTTGGGCTCGCTGGCGGGAGAGCCCTCCTCTGTGGGGGTTCTCCCAGGGGTGGTGTCCGGGGTGGCCTGTTGCGACGGACGCTCCACCATCAGGTTGAGGATCTTTTGCTCCTCTTCTTTAACGCGTGCTGCAAAGGCGGCATCGTCTTCCCGCATCGCATTCCAGGGGTCCCCTTCTGCCTTTGCAGTGACACCCTTCGACTCGGTCTTGGGGGGTCCCTGCTCTTCCTCGCTAGCATCAGGGATACAAGGACCAGGACTCAACTTCTCCTTATCTACTCCAAGCCCCACAGAGTCACCGGTTACAGACTCTGGTGTCACTTTTTGTGGCGTTTGATCTGTGTGTTTTATGTTGCTAGCTGTTTTTATAGGAGCAGAATGGCGCTCCCCTAACTCCACATGACCTTCTAATTCCACATCTTTTTTGTTTTCGCTTAGTTTCCTCAAGCTTTCTTGCCTCTGCTCGGCCGTTACATTGGCAACGATAGCTTCCGTACCAATATGGTCATCCACCGTTACAGATGGAATTTCTTTCTCTGGCAGTGCCAGAGAAATGTTCAGTTTGTCTTTTGCGTAATTTGTATCTGAGACAGAATGAGGTCCCTCAGATGTGTCAACGGTGGTTGTAGTTGAGGTCTTGTTGATTTCTTCATGCCCACCTGCTGGAAAAGGGGAGGGAGGTTGTATTTTAATATGGGAATCAATACAAACAGCTAACCCTGAATCCTCTATGGGAATAGCAAGACCACTTTCACTGAGGAAAGGGTTGTAACTCATGGAGTCCACTGTCATGTAGCTGTCATCCCCAATTTCAAGATCTGCTGATGTATGTTTTCTAGAGTTCTGTTTGCTTCTTGCGTCCTGGTCCATCTCGTCAAATGTTTTTATTTTTGCTGCCATTTTAAACATCTCCTCCTCTGGGGTTATCTTTCTCTGTGCCTCACAGCTGTCTGACATGTCTTCCTCTGGGTCTTCGGGGATGACAGTTGGTATGGATTGGATAGGGAGGAACATAGGGTCAGGGGATCTAGGGTTCACCTCATAACTTACCTCTTCAGAACTGGGGGTGTCAGGTGAAAGGGGACTCTTACCAGAACTTGTCATCTGAGATGTCTGCTCACAACTGTCGTCCTCCGCACTAGCCTCACAGTCTCGGAGCCTAGAGCGCAGAGCATCGGGTGGGAACTCGGGGGCTCTGCAGGACTGGCTAGAGGACACTGCAGTGGGGTCTATGTGTGGAGGGAAGGGTAAGCGGCTGGTCTGCTCTGTAGGGCTGTTCTCCAATGAGTCCCGGCAGGGGGACTCTCTGGTCGGGCTAGGTTCGATGGAGTCTGGAGACTTCTGGGAGGAATTCTCTTCCATGACAGGACTACCCTCCAAAGAGTCTCTGTGGCTAATGGTCAGAGAGTCGTCGCCTAAGGGGCTGAGGGCATCTGAGTCTTGGCGTCTTAAAGGCAAGTCTAAGCTCCCTTGATTCAGAGTGAAGGATCTAGAGGCTGGGGAACCAGCCGACGGTACGGCGAGCTGACTGTCCGGGCCTTCCTCGTCGCTAAGAAACGTCTCTAGTGTCTCTGAGATTCTCTTATTTAGCTTTCGAGCTTTAGCTGGCTTAGATTCGGTCCCAAAGTCTATGGACTCACTTGTGCTATGCTCATCAGCAGCCTCATTGGTGGGGACAGGGATCAATACAGTAGAATTGTGTTCATCAATTGGCCAAATGCCAGATTCTGCGGATGTTTTGTTGCCTTGTCTTTGTCCTTGGACTGTGGCGGAGTCAGGTTCATATTTTTTGGTCAAGCGGTCTCCATTCTTAGGAGAGAGAGACAGACTTTCAGGACTTGAGCTGGGGGTCGCTAGGCCCTCGTGCTTATAGCTGTCTTCAGAGCTCAAGTGAGGGGTCCCATCTCCGGGACTGGCGCTCGGTGAGTCTGCCACACCCTCGTGTTTCAAGCTATCGGGGCTGTCATCCAGGCCACCGTGTCCAAAGTCTGCAGTATCAGTCAGTTCTGAATCGGGGACAGTGATGGCTGCCTCTTTGCTCGGCTTGGAGTCCATGGACAGTTCTCTCTCTGGAGAGACGTGTGTTGTTATTACTTTTGTCGTACATTTTGTATCTATGGTTTGCTGTTTTGTGGGGTCCTCGGAAGGTGCTTTGCAGGGTGTCTTGACTTCTAAAAGCCCAGCCGTCCTCTTCGAGGACTCCTGCCCTGTTTGGAAAGCCTGCATCAGCGCTTTGACTGACATGGTCTCCTCAGGTTTCAGCTGTTCAGCTTTGGGAGACTTAGGGGGCCCCTGTTTGGATTTAGGGCTTTCTTTGGGCTTCGGCAATATTTTACCGAAAGGCAACTGTGAGGGCTTGCTTCCAGTGACCTTCTTGGTCTTCTGTTCTGCCTCCACTTTTTGCTGTAGAGCCTTAACTTTATCTCTTATTGATCCAATGGGCGTTTCTTCAATCACAGGAGATATTGGTGACCTTGGGCCTGTGGCGGCAGGGACACCCAGATGTCCGTCCGTCTCTGCAGGATCTGAGATCTCCGGGTCTTTACCCTTCCTCCTCACCGGCTTTCTAACAACTGAAATAGAGGATTCATCCTGGGACTTTTTTGGTGGGCTGGGTTTTGCGTTTTTACGTAGAACAACGTCTGTGAAATTTTCGTGGACCTCCGTCCGAGCTTTTGTTTTGGAGGCGGCTGGAAGATACTCCTTCAGGTCCCCGCTATCCTTGATGGCTTTAGGCCTGGGAGCCCCTTTATTGGCCCGGGTTTCGCGCAGGATAGGCTCTTTGAGAGTCAAGGTGGCCATCCTTCTGGCTTCCTCTACCTCACCATCAGAGAGGAGGATCCAGTCCTCGGCCAGACCTCCCTCATAGGCCCCGCCCCTCAAGATCTCGCTGACCTTCTCCAAGTCCTCTTTGACCTTCTCTAAGTCCTTCTCCATTATTTCTAACGGTCCTCCAGACACCTCCTCAGCCCCCTTCTCTGAAATGCTCCCTACTAAGGACCGGGATTTCTCAGTGGGATCTGCAATCAAGATGGCAGTCATTTTGATCAGGTCTTGTTTCATCTCGGACACGTCAGACAGAAGGTCAGGGTCGCGGATCAACTCTGACTTCAGAACGGACGTCTCTGTCTCTTCGTCTTCCGTGTGGAAGAAAGACAAGTAAGGAGCAAAGAAACCAAAATCGAAATGAAAGGGGAGAGACATGGGAGAAGAGGTCAGGATAAGGCGAGGACCGGGAACAATGGAAACTACATCCAAAACCCTCTGAGGACAACACTAGGGTCAAACAACGCTACAAAGTCAACCAATGGGAATGGATGTGAGCAGGAAATAACTTGCTTGTACACAGACGCAGCACTTTCACACACACAGGACAAAAAGCAAACAAGCTCATCTAGATAAGATGAAAGAAAAAATAACTCTTCAAAATAACACCAACAAAGGACAAACAAGAAAAGAATGAGAAAGATACAAAAGAAATGTCAAAATATCTCAAGATTACTTAGATACTGACTCACTGGTAAGCCTAAGAAGTTAAACCATTTCAAACAGGACAGTTGCCTCTGTCTAAGAAAGTCATTGCTTTTTTCATAACCTAAGTGGATTTTGTTTGAATGAAGTTTATTTTAAAGAAACAGTGAAATATGAGAACTATTTAATAGAGACAATGGGAACACACCACTGCTCTGTAATCTAGGGTTAGGGTTAGGGTTAGGGTAGGGTTTAACCTAACCCTAACCCTCACCCTAACTCTAACCCTGACTATTTGATAGAGACAATGCAAACACACCACTGCTCTATAATATAGGTTAGGGTTAGGGTAGGGTGGGGTTAGGGTTAGGGCTACCCTAACCCTCTGTAATCTATGGGTGGACTGTTGCTTAATGTTATCTGCCGGTTCTAGTAGGATTTTTTTTTTGTCGTTGTTCACGGGGAATGGATTAACCTAGCGATTGTTAGTGCTTTGCATTGGCTTTATGAACATCCTTACTGTAACAACAGCGATATATTGTTTCACCTGCTTCTGACAAATGTACATATTGTAAGTTGCTTTGGATAAAAGTGTCTGCCAAATACCCTAAATGTAAATGTAAAATTAGTTCTTCTAGTAGGATTAGTTGTTATAGTAGGATTAGTTAGTGTAGTAGGATTAGTTGTTCTAGGAGGATTAGTTGTTCCAGGTCCAACCAGGTAGAAAACATACGATAGCATCAAAGAACTAATATGTGTGGGTGAGAAAAAATGCCCAAATCAAACAGTCATAAAACATAAGAACCAAGCATACAAACAGGCATTCAAAAGTACAAAAGGCAAGTTATTTCCGTGCAAAGCAAAGGGAGGAGATAAGTGGAGTGTTTGACGAGCGCATTAGTAAAACATAATTGGTAGCAAAAGACGCCATTGAGGAGAAGTGGTGGAATTAATACTGAGGTTAGATTTAGATCTTTATGTTAACACAATATGTGGTACACACAACACACGTTAACACACAGAGGCTAATTCATGTGCTGTAATCTAGAGCAAACTCAGCCAAACACCCATTTAGGATGTGATTCCAGGGACAAAGACGGAGTCAGGGACAAAGACGGAGTCAGGGACAAAGGGGGAGTCAGGGAAAAAGGGGGAGTCAGGGACAAAGGGGGAGTCAGGGACAAAGAGGGAGTCAGGGACAAAGGGGAGTCAGGGACAAAGGGGGAGTCAGGGACAAAGAGGGAGTCAGGGACAAAGGGGAGTCAGGGACAAAGAGGGAGTCAGGGACAAAGGGGGAGTCAGGGAAAAAGGGGGAGTCAGGGACAAGGGGGAGTCAGGAACAAAGGGGGAGTCAGGGACAAAGGGGGAGTCAGGGACAAAGGGGGAGTCAGGTACAAAGAGGGAGTCAGGGACAAAGGGGAGTCAGGGACAAAGAGGGAGTCAGGGAGAAAGGGGGTGTCAGGGACAAAGAGGGAGTCAGGGACAAAGGGGGAGTCAGGGAAAAAGGGGGAGTCAGGGACAAGGGGGAGTCAGGAACAAAGGGGGAGTCAGGGACAAAGGGGGAGTCAGGGACAAAGAGGGAGTCAGGGACAAAGGGGAGTCAGGGACAAAGAGGGAGTCAGGGACAAAGGGGGAGTCAGGGACAAGGGGGAGTCAGGGACAAAGAGGGAGTCAGGGACAAAGAGAGAGTCAGGGACAAAGGGGAGTAAATCGGAGGATGGTGGGTGTGTTGAAGGGGTGAGTGGTGACAGGAGGGTGTGGTGAAGGGGTGAGTGGTGACAGTAAGGTGTGGTGAAGGGGTGAGTGGGGACAGGAGGGTGTGGTGAAGGGGTGAGTGGGGACAGGAGGGTGTGGTGAAGGGGTGAGTGGGGACAGGAGGGTGTGGTGAAGGGGTGAGTGGGGACAGGAGGGTGTGGTGAAGGGGTGAGTGGGGACAGGAGGGTGTGGTGAAGGGGTGAGTGGGGACAGGAGGGTGTGGTGAAGGGGTGAGTGGGGACAGGTGGGTGTGGTGAAGGGGTGAGTGGGGACAGCAAGGTGTGGTGAAGGGGTGAGTGGGGACAGGTGGGTGTGTTGGAGGGGTGAGTGGGGACAGCAAGGTGTGGTGAAGGGGTGAGAAGGGGACAGGAGGGTGTGGTGAAGGGGTGAGTGGGGACAGGAGGGTGTGGTGAAGGGGTGAGTGGGGACAGTAAGGTGTGGTGAAGGGGTGAGTGGGGACAGGTGGGTGTGTTGGAGGGGTGAGTGGGGACAGCAAGGTGTGGTGAAGGGGTGAGTGGGGACAGGTGGGTGTGGTGAAGGGGTGAGAAGGGGACAGGAGGGTGTGGTGAAGGGGTGAGTGGGGACAGGTGGGTGTGTTGGGATAGGTTGTGAGATGAGCGGGTTTGTTTCAGATATAACGTTTGATTCCATGGGGCGAGATGAGTTCAGGACAAAACGAATCTGGACATTAATTACAACATTCATCTAATACATTTCATCCAATATTCCATATTTCTATCACACATTGGCTGTCCTGTATTCATATTAATCAGGCTAATAGAAAGATAACACATATTTCAATGCATAGATGAGATAAAAAAGGCTGGATAGCTTACATCTCCCTCGTGGTCGGCCCGACTGGAAAGACAGAGAGAGACAGTCAGAGGTGTAGTTAGACTAGTGAGCAGGGTGTAGTCAGAAGTGGAGTTAGACTAGTGAGCAGGGTGTAGTTAGACTAGTGAACAGGGTGTTGTCAATGGTGGAGTTAGACTAGTGAACAGGGTGTAGTTAGTCTAGTGAACAGGGTGTAGTCAAAGGTGAAGTTAGACCAGTAACCAGGGTGTAGTCAGAGGTGGAGGTAGACTAGTAAACAGGGTGTAGTTAGACTAGTGAACATGGTGTAGTTAGGGGTGTAGGTAGACTAGTGAACAGGGTTTAGTCAGAGGTGGAGGTAGACTAGTGAAAAGGGTGTAGTTAGAGGTGGAGTTACACTAGTGAACAGGGTGTAGTCAGAGGTGGAGTTAGACTAGTGAAAAGGGTGTAGTTAGACTAGTGAACAGGATGTAGTTAGACTAGTGAACAGGGTGTAGTTAGAGGTGTAGTTAGACTAGTGAACAGAGTGTGGTTAGACTAGTGAACAGGGTATAGTTACACTGGTGAACAGGGTGGAGTTAGACTACTAAACAGGGTCTAGTTAGACTAGTAAACAGGGTGGAGTAAGAGGTGGAGTTAGACTAGTGAACAGGGTGTAGTTAGACTAGTGAACAGGGTGTAATTAGACTAGTGAACAGGGTGTAGTTAGACTAGTGAACAGGGTGTAATTAGACTAGTGAACAGGGTGTCGTTAGACTAGTGAACAGGGTGTAGTTAGATTTAGTGAACAGGGTGTAGTTAGAGGCAGAGTTAGACTAGTGAACAGGGTGTAGTTAGAGGTGGAGTTACACTAGTGAACAGGGTGTAGTCAGAGGTGGAGTTAGACTAGTGAAAAGGGTGTAGTTAGACTAGTGAACAGGATGTAGTTAGACTAGTGAACAGGGTGTAGTTAGAGCTGTAGTTAGACTAGTGAACAGGGTGTAGTTAGGGGTGGAGTTAGACAAGTTAACAGGGTGTAGTTAGAGGTGTAGTTATACTAGTTAACGGGGTGCAATTAGAGGTGTAGTTAGACTAGTGAACAGGGTGTAGTTAGAGGTGTAGTTATACACCTCTAACTACACCCAATAAATCTGTACATGAGGTTCCTCCATAAAGCTTGTAAGGTGTTAACTCCTGCATTCACAAATAGCTCACTTGCACTGCTCCACCTTGGGTAAGATTCTAAAACAAGCATTGTAAGCAACCTGTAGTCAGTGCATACTTGATTTTTCCATTCTTTCTTACCCCATAAGGGGGCAGTATACAGGGGAGTGCAATATGCTCTAAAGAGACATATTTTTACTAGTGCCGTCAAGCGATTAAAATATTTAAACGCGATTAATCGCATTAACGTCATAGTTAACTCGCAAATCTTTTTCTATGCTAAATATCCCTTCATTTCTTGGTCCCATTAAGTTTTCTCATTTTAATGCTCTTATCAACATGGAGAAGTGCATCGGCTTGCCTTGTGCAAATGCTTTTTTATTGATAACAACATTGGCATATACTGATCAAAACAGGACAATACAAAAAAAATGCCTATAGTGCAATTAAACGATGAACATACAAACATACTGCCTTGAACATAGCAGTCAGGCTATTGCTTCTTTGTTTTGAGAAGAAAAAAAATTAAAGCCGTTAAAATTGGTTTGCGTTAACGTCATTAAAAACGCATTTAACTGACAGCACAAATTTTTACATAATCAGAGCACATATGAAATTTTCTTGCCAACATATTAGCTTGGGCATATAATGTATGACATTGTCTAAAAATGTCGTCATCGTCACGCATTTGATCTGTTATAAAGTGCCCTAGGTATTTGGTTTCATAACTAACACAAAGCTCTTCCCCAGAAAGATAAAATTGTGGAAAGAGGAGGTCCTTATCTCCCTTCGCTCTACATATCATCACACTCCTCTTAATGTGTGATAATATGAACAGGGTGTAGTCAGAGATGGAGTTAGACTAGTGAACAGGGTGGAGTTAGACTAGTGAACAGGGTGGAGTTATGGGTGGGGTTAGTTGGTGTTGATTACCTCGCTTTCTTGTTCTTGATCTGAATCAGAGTCCTTCAGAAGAAGAGCGGGAGAGACAGACAGGGATAGAAGAGACAGAGGGACAAAGACAGACAGATATTTTGTACCTTAGAGTTACATTACTGAACCTTTAACCCACATTTTTAACGTGACTACAGAAAAAATGGTCACCTGCTGTATAACATTTTCAAGTCCAATTGACTAATTTAAGAATACAATGCTATGTTTCAATTCCAAAATGGATGGGTGAATGATTTCAGTTGACAAAGTATAAGCTGTGAGCTACCCTCAACATAACATGCGATAACGTGTGGTTTGAGTAAAGGATCAACCTTTTTCCATGAACACAATCAGCTCTAGATAGGGATTCAGGCTCTGGTGTTGCAGTACAGTGCATGAGGTGATTCTCCTGTTGGAGCCAGCAGGGGGAGCTGTTTCTACCTTGGTTACCTTGCAGTATGAGGGCAGGCTAATGTTGAGGTTGCATATGGCGTTCTGGGTCAAGGCGCGGTAGTTTCTGGGTTCCCTCATGAAGGAGAGCCGGCCGCAGGGCTCCTGGGTGCTGTCCCGGACCTGGGTCACAACCAGGAAGGGAAGGGGTTAAAAGCAACAAGGGCTTTGTTTACTGTATGGTTGAACCTAACCCTAACCCTAACCCTAACCCTATCACCTAACCCTAATCCAGGTGGATAAAACCAGTCCAGGTGGATTAAACCAGTCCAGCTGGATTAAACCAGTCTAGGTGGAGTAAACCAGTCCGACCACTTCTGATCCCCAGGACACCTGGTTCATTCCTGACCTGAGCCCACTAGGACGAGAGAAGGTCCATCCTCGGGGGTCCTAGCAGAAAGAGCATGGCCAGCGGTGCGTACCTTGATGAAGAGTGCCAGGCGGTTCTCCTTGAAGGCGTAGAAGCTGAAGAGGTGGTGCTGTCCGCTCTTGGTGAGCGGCACCAGGTTACCACAGCAGTCTGCATAGATGGGCTTCCCCTCCAGAACCTACAGATGGACAGCACCGCCATTATCCTTTCATCTTCACCCTCGTCAACCTCACACGCCTTCCTCAGCTCCCCCCTCCTCCCCCCTCCTCCCCTGTCCTGCCCCCTGGTCCTCCCCCTCCCCCCCTGGTCCTCCCCCCTGGTCCTCCCCCTTGGTCCTCCCCCCTCCTCCCCCTCCTCCTCCTCCCCCTGGTCCTCCTCCCCCCTCCTCCCCCCTGGTCCTCCCCCCTCCTCCCCCCTGGTCCTCCCCCTCCCCCCCTGGTCCTCACCTCCACGTCCCGGCTGCGGGCCACCTCAGTGAAGAGCTCCTGCTGCTCCAGGCTCTTCTCCCCCCTGGTCCTCCCCCCTGGTCCTCCCCCCTCCTCCCCCCTGGTCCTCCCCCTCCCCCCCTGGTCCTCACCTCCACGTCCCGGCTGCGGGCCACCTCAGTGAAGAGCTCCTGCTGCTCCAGGCTCTTCTCCCCCCTGGTCCTCCCCCCTGGTCCTCCCCCCTCCTCCCCCCTGGTCCTCCCCCTCCCCCCCTGGTCCTCACCTCCACGTCCCGGCTGCGGGCCACCTCAGTGAAGAGCTCCTGCTGCTCCAGGCTCTTCTCCATGCGGTCGTCCGTCATA
>NC_079428.1:120000-125000 GCF_026213295.1 Gadus chalcogrammus | reverse complement strand
ACCGGGACCAGCAGGACCTGGATACTGACCTGGACCTGGACCGGGACCTGGGGATCTGGCCCTGGGGACCAGGACCTGGACCTGGACAATCAGGACCTGGACCTGGACAACCAGGTCCAGGACCTGGACCTGGTTCTGCACCAGGACCAGCAGGACCCGGACCTTGACCTGGCCGTGGACCGGGACCAGCAGGTGCTCACCAGTGATGCTGCAGAGCAGCCTCAGGGAGGGCGCGTCGCCCCTGAATCCGTTGAGGGCGGGGTCGGAGCCGGTTTCGGGGACTGGGAGCGTCATGGTGATGGGCTTGTGGAACTTCCTCCTGCGTGGCTCCAGCGTGACGATGGGGCTGAAGGCGGCCTTGCTGCCCAGGGTCCGGCGCACCAGCTCCAGGCTCATGGGTTGGGCCTGGGGGGCAGAGGGGTCAGACGTCGCCACGGTTTGGGGGTGTTGAACAATGGGTCGTGATGAAACACTGTTAATGTAGAAGCTGAGGACCGCCCCTGGTAACAGTATCTAGGGGTGAAGTGTTGCCCAGCCCCCCCAGCCCCCCCAGCCCCCCCAGGGCTCCTCACCTGCAGGCCCACCCGGATCTTCTTGGTGAGCGCCCCCTGGGGGAACGCGGCCCGCACCGCAGGCACCACCGTGCTGCTCAGTACGCCGCCCTCTGGCCCAATCAGCTCGCTGTCCTGCTTCACCCGCGACACCACCGCAAAGTATTGTGGGAAATCCCGCGTGATGATCCGGCAAATACGCTTCCTCTCCAGCTCCTGGGGCGAGTCCAGCTCTGAGGAGACACAGGCTTCAGTAGGACACAAACTGTCAGGACATAAAGAGATACCACTGTCAGGACTTCTAGAGATACCACTGTCAGGACTTCTAGAGATACCACTGTCAGGACTTCTGGAGATACCACTGTCAGGACTTCTAGAGATACCACTGTCAGGACTTCTAGAGATACCACTGTCAGGACTTCTAGAGATACCACTGTCAGGACTTCTGGAGATATCACTGTCAGGACTTCTAGAGATACCACTGTCAGGACTTCTAGAGATACCACTGTCAGGACTTCTGGAGATACCACTGTCAGGACTTCTGGAGATACCACTGTCAGGACTTCTAGAGATACCACTGTCAGGACTTCTAGAGATACCACTGTCAGGACTTCTAGAGATACCACTGTCAGGACTACTAGAGATACCACTGTCAGGACTTCTGGAGATACCACTGTCAGGACTTCTAGAGATACCACTGTCAGGACTTCTGGAGATACCACTGTCAGGACTTCTGAGATACCACTGTCAGGACTTCTAGAGATACCACTGTCAGGACTTCTAGAGATACCACTGTCAGGACTTCTGGAGATACCACTGTCAGGACTTCTGGAGATACCACTGTCAGGACTTCTGGAGATACCACTGTCAGGACTTCTGGAGATACCACTGTCAGGACTTCTAGAGATACCACTGTCAGGACTTCTGGAGATACCACTGTCAGGACTTCTGGAGATACCACTGTCAGGACTTCTGGAGATACCACTGTCAGGACTTCTGGAGATACCACTGTCAGGACTTCTGGAGATATCACTGTCAGGACTGGAGCTGACAGGATGGGAGGATACGGTGCGTGCTGCTCTCCTGGTTCAGATGGGGGGGTTAGGGTTAGGGTTAGGGTTAGGGTGTTGTGCAGGCTCTCACCCTCATCCATGCCGTTGAGGACCTGGTTGAGCTCCTCCTCAGTGTGGTCACACTGGTGCTCCTTCCACTGATCTCCCCCCTCGCTCCTCATCACCACCAGCTCCCTCTCTGTCCCCCGCAGCGCCGCGAAGTGGGGGATCTCCACCACCACCGGGCTGGGGTACACACACACACACACACACACACACACACACACACACACACACACGATGAGCCCGACTCCTGTGCGTGGCTGGCTTATGGTGGTGTGTGTTTTTGTGTGTGTGTGTGTGTGTGTGTGTGTGCGTGTGCGTGTGTGTGTGTGTGTGTGTGTGTGTGTGTGTGTTTGCAACCTTCTTCAACACATGCATGCTGCACTAGATCAGAGACAATCAGACCGTTGACAACAGAGGGTGAGGGGGAGACGGGGAGGCACCACAGAGATGAGAGGGTGAGACAGATGAACACACAGAGATGGGAGTGAGAGCAGGTCCTCCAGTACCCACATGAGCGTTCCCTCTCTCAGGTGTTCTGAGGGGCAAATCAACTGGCCAATCGTGGGCAAGGGGCGGGCTTAAGATGTTTGAAGAATAAAAAAAAATCTTTATGTTTATACTCCTAACCCTATTATATGTTCGAAAAAGTGTGATAACAAAAATTACTCTGAAAATAAATGATTTCTTAGGAAAGTCTTGAGGGATTGCAGAACGTCTGAGGAAGGAACGTTTGGGAACCGGACCTTCCTCTGCGTCTGTCCTCTGATTGGTTGAGAGGGGGAAGGTGTGGATAATGGAGCAGCCCAGCGAAGAGCCAGAACCTCTGGCAGAAGGGTGAGGGACAACAGGAGTCAGATTTTCATGAAGAACAAAGAGTGGTCATACCCAAGGAATCTAGTCCCCGGGGGGCCCAGCTGGAGAATACGGCTAACGAGGCTCTCGCCCTCGTTAAGGGGGGGAGGAGCTGTGGGGAGGTGGAGCTTACTGTGAAGCCACACCCACCAGATCCAGACGCAGCATGAGGGGGAGGAGCTTCCATTAATCCTGACGTCATACATCTTTAAAGAGCTACTAAAATAACATGTGAGGATGTACTGTAGTAACATGTGAGGATGTACTGTGGTAACTTGTGAGGATGTACTGTAGTAACATGTGATGATATACTGTAGTAAAATGTGATGATGTACTGTAGTAACATGTGAGGATGTACTGTAGTAACTTGTGAGGATGTACTGTAGTAACATGTGATGATGTACTGTAGTAACTTGTGAGGATGTACTGTAGTAACATGTGAGGATGTACTGTAGTAACATGTGATGATGTACTGTAGTAACATGTGAGGATGGACTAGGTGTATTCTGTACTGCATGCTACTCTGTAGTATATACTGTACTATATGTACTGTATACTACTCTAGTATATATTGTACTACATATAATGTATACTACTCTTTAGTACATAGTGTATTCTGTAATACCAGAAGTCTGGGCTTCATATCACATCTATCATCTGTCAAGAGTTAAGGAGTGAAAGGGTTAATGAGTTAAAGGGTTAAAGGTTCAAAGAGTTAAGAACCAGAGGCAGGTCCCTGGTCCTGGTTAAGAACCAGAGACACGTCCCCGGTATTAGTTAAGAACCAGAGACACGTCCCCGGTACTGGTTAAGAACCAGAGACAGGTCCCCGGTACTGGTTATGAAGCAGAGGAAGAGGCAGTAATAAGACACCAGGAAAAAACTCTGGACCAATCCGAAGGTTCCTTATTTTGATAGTTTACCTAAAGACCTAACCAGCCTACTCTAAACTAGCTAAACCCAACCTGACCAGCCTACTCTAAATTAGCTAAACCCAACCTGACCAGACGACTCTAAACTATCTAAACCCAACCTGACCAGCCTACTCTAAACTAGCTAAACCCAAACTAACCTAACCAACCTAACCAGTCTACTCCAGACTAGCTAAACCTTACCTAACTAGCTTACTCTAGACTGGCTAAAGCAAACCTAACCAATCTACTCTAAACTGGCCCAACCTAACCTAGCCAGCCTTCTCTAATCCAGCCTACCTTTGTCTGGTCCCCCCCAGCCCCCCTGGTCCCCTGAGGCCGGTCTTACCCCAGGAACTGGGCCCCCGAGGGCCCCACCTCCACCAGTCGGCTGGCAAGCCCCTCGCCCTCCAGCAGGGGGGGCATGGTGGCCAGGCGGTGCCTCTTCACCAGGCGGCAGGTCACCCTGGTGGGGGCGCTGCACTTCTTGGGCGGGACCAGGATCCTCAGTCCGTTGTGGCGGCAGCCCCGCATAGCCCCGCCTCGTGCGTCGACCATGAAGCTCACCAGGAAGCTGCGGACACATATCACAAGGTGAGCCCAGGTGGACCCAGACCACTGAGGGGTCCCCTGAGGGCTTCGCTGAGGGAAGGTCTTCTGCGTGGGTTTGGTCGTGTGACCTGATGTATTGCCAGCAAGTCGGGCATCTCTCCTACCAGTTCAATGTGCTGGCGTTGGTTGATTATACATTAGATCCCGGCAAGCTCAAATAGAGTCCTGTCCAGCTAGGGTTTGGTGTAATGTGACATGTGATGACAGTGTTTTGGTTTAGCTACAAGGAGTTGAAGCGCAACCAGCGGGGGGCGGTGTTAGGGACCTCTATAGAGGAGCTAATGAGACCGACTGTCATATCAATGCAGACAGCAGGGGGCGGTGTTAGGGACCTCTATAGAGGAGCTAATGAGACCGACTGTCATATCAATGCAGACAGCAGGGGGCGGTGTTAGGGACCTCTATAGAGGAGCTAATGAGCCCGACTGTCATATCAATGCGGACAGCGGGGGGCGGTGTTAGGGACCTCTATAGAGGAACAGTGAACAGTGATGAAGAGGAGAGGGGTGGGGGGAGGGAACATTGATGAAGAGGAGAGCTGAACAGGGATGAAGAGGGGGAGTGAAAAGTGATTAAGAGGAGGGGTGAACAGTGATGAAGAGGAGTGAACAGTGATGAAGGGGAGGAGTGAACAGTGATGAAGAGGAGAAGTGAGCAGTGATGAAGAGTTGGGTCACCTGCTGTTTTCTCCAAGATGGCGGCAGGGAGAGGATCGGCTAGAAAAGACAAAGCAGTTGGGAACCAGTCACCCAGAGGGAACATAGAACCAGAGGGAACAGAGAACCAGTCACCCAGAGGGAACAGAGAACCAGTCACCCAGAGGGAACAGAGAACCAGCCACCCAGAGGGAACAGAGAACCAGTCACCCAGAGGGAACAGAGAACCAGTCACCAAGAGGGAACAGAGAACCAGTCACCAAGAGGGAACAGAGAACCAGTCACCAAGAGAGGATCGGC
>NC_079428.1:105000-115000 GCF_026213295.1 Gadus chalcogrammus | reverse complement strand
GACACACACACACACTGACACACACTGACACACTGACAATCTGACACACACTGACACACTGACACACTGACACACACACTGACACACTGACACACTGACACACTACTACACACACTGACACACTAACACACTACTACACACACTGACACACCCCTAGTGTGGTTGTGAAGGATACTGTTCACTTGACATACATACGACACAGACACATGCAGACACAGGCACGCCCCCCCGAGGTCGTAGGGGGGACCCTCACCTTGGCGGTGGCGAGGGGCGATGCCCCCTTGTCCAGCAGCAGCAGCGCCACCTGTTGGTGGTCGTAGTGCGCGGCCACGTGCAGCGGGGTTAGGCCGTTCTGTGCAGAGCAGGTTAGCTTAGGTTAGCTTAGCGCTTAGCTGCACTGACACCAGTCTGATGGACAGGTTGTAAGTGATGTCATGAGGGTTACAAAGGTATGCATTATGTTTATATATCTAGAGGTACATAACAGAGAATGTGATATGTTGTGGTTATTCTATGTATAATTATCTAGAGGTACGTAACAGAGAATGTTGTCTGTTGTGGTTATTCTATGTTTACATATCTAGAGGTACATAACAGAGAATGTTGTCTGTTGTGGTTATTCTATGTTTACATATCTAGAGGTACATAACAGAGAATGTGATATCATTTAATTTTCTTTTTAAATTTTTCTTCTCCGTATTTAAATTAACAGGATGTATTTTCTCAGTATACAGTACTGTCAGTATTACAGTACTCTCAGTATTACAGTACTCTCAGTATACAGTACCCTCAGTATACAGTACTGTCAATATTACAGTATCCTCAGTATACAGTACTCTCAGTATACAGTACTCAGGAGGTCTGCTCTCAGTATACAGTACTCTCAGCACAGTACCCTCAGTATACAGTACTATCAGTATACAGTACTCTCAGTATACAGTACCCTCAGCATACAATACCCTCAGTATACAGTACTCTCAGTATGCAGTACTTTCAGTATACAGTACTCTCAGTATACAGAACTATCAGTATACAGTACCCTCAGCATACAGTACCCTCAGTATACAGTACCCTCAGTATACAGTACTTTCAGTATACAGTACTCTCAGTATACAGTACTCTAAGTATACAGTACCCTCAGTATACAGTACTCTCAGTATGCAGTACTTTCAGTATGCAGTACTCTCAGTATACAGTACTCTCAGTGTACAGTACTTTCAGTATAGAGTACTCTCAGTATACAGTACTCTCAGTATACAGTACTCTCAGTATGCAGTACTCTCAGTGTACAGTACTCTCAGTATGCAGTACTCTCAGTATACAGTACTCTCAGTATACAGTACTCTCAGTGTACAGGACTCTCAGTATACAGTACTCTCAGTATTCAGTACTCTCAGTGTACAGTACTTTCAGTATGCAGTACTCTCAGTATACAGTACTCTCAGTATACAGTACTCTCAGTGTACAGTACTCTCATTATGCAGTACTCTCAGTATGCAGTACTCTCAGTATACAGTACTCTCAGTGTACAGTACTCTCAGTATACAGAACTCTCAGCACAGTACCCTCAGTATACAGTACTATCAGTATACAGTACTCTCAGTACACAGTACCCTCAGCATACAATACCCTCAGTATACAGTACTCTCAGTATGCAGTACTTTCAGTATACAGTACTCTCAGTATACAGTACCCTCAGCATACAGTACCCTCAGTATACAGTACCCTCAGTATACAGTACTTTCAGTATACAGTACTCTCAGTATACAGTACTCTCAGTATACAGTACCCTCAGTATGCAGTACCCTCAGTATGCAGTACTTTCAGTATGCAGTACTCTCAGTGTACAGTACTCTCAGTATAGAGTACTCTCAGTATACAGTACTCTCAGTATACAGTACTCTCAGTATGCAGTACTCTCAGTGTACAGTACTCTCAGTGTATAGTACTCTCAGTATACAGTACTCTCAGTACTCAGTACTCTCAGTGTACAGTACTTTCAGTATGCAGTACTCTCAGTATACAGTACTCTCAGTGTACAGTACTCTCAGTATGCAGTACTCTCAGTATGCAGTACTCTCAGTATACAGTACTCTCAGTGTACAGTACTCTCAGTATACAGTACTCTCAGTGTACAGTACTCTCAGTGTACAGTACTCTCGGTATGCAGTACTCTCGGTATACAGTACTCTCGGTATGCAGTACTCTCGGTATACAGTACTCTCAGTGTACAGTACTCTCAGTGTACAGTACTCTCAGTATGCAGTACTCTCAGTATACAGTACTCTCAGTATACAGTACTCTCAGTGTACAGTACTCTCAGTATACAGTACTCTCAGTGTACAGTACTCTCAGTATGCAGTACTCTCAGTATACAGTACTCTCAGTATACAGTACTTCACTGTACCATGGAGGACCTGGGGGGGGGGGGGGGTGATGTATACAGTACTCTCAGTATGCGGTACTCTCAGTGTACAGTACTCTCAGTATGCGGTACTCTCAGTATACAGTACTTTCAGTATACAGTACTCTCAGTATACAGTACTTCACTGTACGATGGAGGACCTGTGGGGGGGGGGGGGGGGGTGATGATGTGTACAGTACTCTCAGTATGCAGTACTCTCAGTATACAGTACTCTCAGTATACAGTACTCTCAGTATGCAGTACTCTCAGTATGCAGTACTCTCAGTATACAGTACTCTCAGTGTACAGTACTCACAGTGTACAGTACTCTCAGTATGCAGTACTCTCAGTATACAGTACTCACAGTGTACAGTACTCTCAGTATACAGTACTCTCAGTGTACAGTACTCTCAGTATGCAGTACTCTCAGTATACAGTACTCTCAGTATACAGTACTTCACTGTACGATGGAGGACCTGGGGGGGGGGTGATGATGTATACAGTACTCTCAGTATGCAGTACTCTCAGTGTACAGTACTCTCAGTATACAGTACTCTCAGTATACAGTACTTCACTGTACGATGGAGGACCTGTGATGGGGGGGGTGATGTCACACCTTGCCCGCGGCGTCGGGGGCGGCCCGTCGGGAGAGGAGCAGGGCGGCCAGGTCCAGACGGCCGTACTTAGAGGCGACGTGGAGCGGAGTGAACCCTTTCTGAGGAGGAGACAAGGAGACAAGGAGGAGCATGAGGAGAACACAGAATGAGGAGGCAAGGAGACAAGGAGACAAGGAGAAGGAGGAGCACAGACACTGAGGAGACAAGGAGCACAGACACTGAGGCGACAAGGAGACAAGGAGCACAGACACTGAGCCGACGAGGAGACAAGGAGCACAGACACTGAGGCGACAAGGAGACAAGGAGCACAGACACTCGACATGCTTTCTGAACCGCACTTCATGTTCCCGCCACCAGAGGGCGGAATGAACACGCTTGGTGAAACATCAGCCGAGTCATGTGACTGTGGCGGTCACATGACCGGGTGTTTACCAGACTACCCAGCCCTTCTATTGTCTGCTGATGGTTGAGAGCTAAAGGGGAACGCACGGCCCGGAGCAGGGAGTGGTTTAGACGCACACAGCGATACAAGAGACAATAATATAATATAATACATATAATGAAGATATAAATTAATAAAGAAACACATTATAACAAAGACATCAATTAATAAAGACATACAATATGACAAAGACATCAATTAATAAAGATACACGTTATAACAAAGACATCAATTAATAAAGACATCAGAATGAACAGCCTGTTTGGACACCTGTCTGTCTGGCAAAGAGAGGGGGACCCCCAGACCTGTGTCTGGGGGTCCTGGTCAGACCTGTGTCTGGGGGTCCTGGTCAGACTGTGTCTGGGGTTCCGGTACCTTGGTGGCCATGGAGTGCGAGGCCCCGGCCTCCAGCAGCACGGAGGCAGTCTCCAGCTGGCCCTCGCGAGCGGAGATGTGCAGGGGGGTGTGGCCGTTGGCGGTGGGCGCGTCGGGGTGCGCCATGTGCTGCAGCAGCAGCTGCACAATCTCCGTCTTCCCCAGACGGGCGGCGATGTGGAGCGGAGTCTGGTCCTCCTGGAGCATCATCATCACCACCATCACCATCATCACCATCATCATCACCACCATCACCATCATCATCATCACCACCATCACCATCATCATCATCACCACCATCACCCGATCATCATCATCATCATCACCATCACCACCATCATCATCATCATCATCATCATTATCACCAACATCATCATCACCACCATCATCATCATCATCATCATCACCATCATCATCGTCATATGTCGAGTAATTACGAGGAATATAACAGTGTTTGTGGGGTCATGGGGTCGTGGGGTCGAGGGCTCATGGGGTTGCGGGGTTGCGGGGTCGTGGGATAGTGGGGTCATGAGTTCGTGGGGTCGTGGGGTCAGGGGTCGCAGGGTCACGGGGTCGGGGGGTCACAGAGTTGTGGGGTCGGGGGTCGTGAGGTTTGCGGGGTCGTGGGGTCGCAGGGTCGTGGAGTCGCGGGGTCACAGGGTCGGGGGTCGTGGGGTCACAGGGTCGTAGGGTCAGGGGTCGTGGGGTCACAGGGTCGTGGGGTCACGGGGTCGTTGGGTCGGGGGTCGTGGGGTCATGGGGTCGCAGGGTCGTGGGGTCGGGGATCGCGTGGTCGGGAGGTTGTAAGGTGGCGGGGGTTAGAGGGTCGTACCCTGGCTCTGGCATCCACCATTGCTCCGTTCCTCAGCAGGCAGCGCACCACCTCCACCTGGCCGGCCCGTGCTGCCATGTGGAGGGCCGTCTCCCCCCGCTGCACACAGAGCACACATCAGCCCCTCCCCCTGACGGGTCACATGGTCACCACCTCCACCTGGCCGGCCCGTGCTGCCATGTGGAGGGCCGTCTCCCCCCGCTGCACACAGAGCACACCTCAGCCCCTCCCCCTGACGGGTCACATGGTCACTACCTCCCCCTGACGGGTCACATGGTCACCACCTCCACCTGGCCGGCCCGTGCTGCCATGTGGAGGGCCGTCTCCCCCCGCTGCACACAGAGCACACATCAGCACCTCCCCCTGACGGGTCACATGGTCACCACCTCCACCTGACTAGTCACTACCTCCTAATGATTAGTCACATGGATCACTATCTCTTCCTTATTGGTCAGATTGATCAGAACCTCTTCCTGGTTCATTAATAGCTGTGTGAGTGTGTGAGTGTGTGGGTGTGTGCTTTAGGCTCACGATGTTGCTGATATCGGCGGAGGCTCCGTTCTGCAGCAGCAGCAGGACGATGTTCAGGTGGCCCATGAAGGCCGCCACGTGGACCGGGGTCAGACCCGACTGAAACACACACACACACACACACACAGAGGAGAGAGGCACAGTGTGAGACAGCATGAGCAGGACGGGGAGCAGAGCTGAGACGCTGGTGGATATACTCTGAGGCCCATGGTCAGGATGAGTCCCCAGCAACAGGATTGCAGAGGCAGAAACAGCAGTAAGCTACTGTCACTATCACTGTCACCATCAACACTATCAGTCACCATCAACACCATCACTGTCACCATCAACACTATCACTGTCACCATCAACACTATCACTGTCACCATCAACACTATCACTGTCACCATCAACACTATCACTGTCACCATCAACACTATCACTGTCACCATCAACACTAACACTGTCACCATCAACACTATCACTGTCACCATCAACACTATCACTGTCACCATCAACACTATCACTGTCACCATCAACACTATCACTGTCACCATCAACACTATCAGAGTCACCATCAACACTATCACTGTCACCATCAACACTATCACTGTCACCATCAACACTATCAGTCACCATCAACACTATCACTGTCACCATCAACACTATCACTGTCACCATCAACACTATCACTGTCACCATCAACACTATCACTGTCACCATCAACACTATCACTGTCACCATCAACACTATCAGAGTCACCATCAACACTATCACTGTCACCATCAACACTATCACTGTCACCATCAACACTATCAAGAGTCACCATCAACACTAACACTGTCACCATCAACACTATCACTGTCACCATCAACACTATCACTGTCACCATCAACACTATCACTGTCACCATCAACACTATCACTGTCACCATCAACACTATCAAGAGTCACCATCAACACTAACACTGTCACCATCAACACTATCACTGTCACCATCAACACTATCACTGTCACCATCAACACTATCAGAGTCACCATCAACACTATCACTGTCACCATCAACACTATCACTGTCACCATCAACACTATCACTGTCACCATCAACACTATCAAGAGTCACCATCAACACTAACACTGTCACCATCAACACTATCACTGTCACCATCAACACTATCACTGTCACCATCAACACTATCACTGTCACCATCAACACTATCACTGTCACCATCACACTATCAAGAGTCACCATCAACACTAACACTGTCACCATCAACACTATCACTGTCACCATCAACACTATCACTGTCACCATCAACACTATCACTGTCACCATCAACACTATCACTGTCACCATCAACACTATCACTGTCACCATCAACACTATCACTGTCACCATCAACACTATCAGAGTCACCATCAACACAATCAGAGTCACCATCAACACTATCACTGTCACCATCAACACTATCACTGTCACCATCAACACTATCACTGTCACCATCAACACTATCACTGTCACCATCAACACTATCAGAGTCACCATCAACACTATCACTGTCACCATCAACACTATCACTGTCACCATCAACACTATCAGAGTGACCATCAACACTATCAGAGTGACCATCAACACTATCACTGTCACCATCAACACTATCACTGTCACCATCAACACTATCACTGTCACCATCAACACTATCACTGTCACCATCAACACTATCACTGTCACCATCAACACTATCAGAGTCACCATCAACACTATCACTGTCACCATCAACACTATCACTGTCACCATCAACACTATCACTGTCACCATCAACACTATCACTGTCACCATCAACACTATCACTGTCACCATCAACACTATCACTGTCACCATCAACACTATCACTGTCACCATCAACACTATCACTGTCACCATCAACACTATCACTGTCACCATCAACACTATCACTGTCACCATCAACACTATCACTGTCACCATCATCACTATCACTGTCACCATCAACACTATCACTGTCACCATCAACACTATCACTGTCACCATCAACACTATCAGAGTCACCATCAACACTATCACTGTCACCATCAACACTATCACTGTCACCATCAACACTATCAGTCACCATCAACACTATCACTGTCACCATCAACACTATCACTGTCACCATCAACACTATCACTGTCACCATCAACACTATCAGAGTCACCATCAACACTATCACTGTCACCATCAACACTATCACTGTCACCATCAACACTATCACTGTCACCATCAACACTATCAGAGTCACCATCAACACTATCAGAGTCACCATCAACACTATCACTGTCACCATCAACACTATCACTGTCACCATCAACACTATCACTGTCACCATCAACACTATCACTGTCACCATCAACACTATCACTGTCACCATCAACACTATCACTGTCACCATCAACACTAACACTGTCACCATCAACACTAACACTGTCACCATCAACACTATCACTGTCACCATCAACACCATCACTGTCACCATCAACACTATCACTGTCACCATCAACACTATCACTGTCACCATCAACACTAACACTGTCACCATCAACACTATCAGAGTCACCATTCACTGGCTCCCGGTCAAAACCTGCATCCACTTTAAGATTCTGCTCCTCACCTTCAAGGCCCTCCACAACCTCGCCCCTCCATACAACTGTGAACTCCTACACACCAACACACCCACCCGCACTCTCCGGTCCTCCTCTTCCATTCAATTCACTGTGCCTCCCGCGCGCCTGGTTACCATGGGGTCCAGAGCCTTCAGCAGATCTGCCCCCCACCTCTGGAACACCCTCCCACCTGACATCCGTAATTCGGACCCTCTTTCCACTTTTAAGTCCCGTCTCAAAACACATATTTTTAAACTGACATATTCCATCTAACCCATCTCACCCCACTTATGTAAATTGTTCAATGTATCTTGTTCTTGTGTTTTTCATGATTGTTGATTTTGTTTTTTTGTTTTTAAACTGCCCTGTAAGGTGACCTTGGGTGCTTTGAAAGGCGCCCTCAAATAAAATGAATTATTATTATTATTACAATCAACACTATCAGAGTCTCCATCAGGGCACGCTCAGAGGCTACAGGTACACACACACACACACACACACACACACACACACACACACACACACACACACACACACACACATACAGATACACGCTAACACACACCCACCCCTCCTACCTCTGTGATGGCCTGGATGGAGGCTCCGTACTTCACCAGCAGCTCCATCACCTTCACCCGGTTCTTCTTGCAGGCGATGTGCAGTGGCGTGAATCCGTTCTGCGGGTCAACAGAGCAATACCGAGTGAGGGTCCAGGACATCCCATCATGCACCCCGCTACCCCTACCGGGACGTCCCATGATGCACCCTGCTCCCCCTACCGGGACGTCCCGTGATGCACCCCGCTACCCCTACCGGGACGTCCCATGATGCCCCCGCTCCCCGCCCTACCAGCGCCCTGGCGTTGGGGTCGGCCCTCTGGTCCAGCAGCAGCTTGGTGACGCGGTAGTGGCCGCAGTGTGCCGCCACGTGCAGGGCGGTCAGGTAGTCCAGGGTGACGTCGTCCACTGGGGCGGCGTGCTGCAGCAGGTGCTTCACACAGTCCACGTGGTCGCCCTGTGCCGCCATGTGGAGGGGGGACAGGCCGTTCTGGGGAGGGGCAGGAGGGTTAGCCATGGACGGAGTAGCTCCCTGAACCCTAACCCCAGCCCCAGCCCTAACCCTAACCCTAACCCTGGTACCCCAGGCCCCCTGCAGCTCAGAGAGGGACCCCTTCATACTGGGTCTACAGCGGCTCTGGAAAGACCAGGAGGCGTGGGACCGGGGTCTCAGGGACCAGGACCATCAGGGACCAGGACCATCAGGGACCAGGACCCTCAGGGACCAGGACCCTCAGGGACCAGGACCGGGTCTCTGGGACCAGGACCATCAGGGACCAGGACCATCAGGGACCAGGACCATCAGGGACCAGGACCATCAGGGACCAGGACCATCAGGGACCAGGACCGGGTCTCTGGGACCAGGACCATCAGGGACCAGGACCATCAGGGACCAGGACCATCAGGGACCAGGACCATCAGGGACCAGGACTGGGTCTCTGGGACCAGGACCATCAGGGACC
This sequence comes from Gadus chalcogrammus, assembly GCF_026213295.1. Lineage (NCBI taxonomy): Eukaryota > Metazoa > Chordata > Actinopteri > Gadiformes > Gadidae > Gadus > Gadus chalcogrammus. The sequence goes on along the minus strand of NC_079428.1, from coordinate 105,644 downwards.
AGGACCATCAGGGACAAGGACTGGGTCTCTGGGACCAGGACCATCAGGGACAAGGACCATCAGGGACCAGGACTATCAGGGACCAGGACCAACAGGGACCAGGACCATCAGGGACCAGGGCTGGGTCTCTGGGACCAGGACCATCAGGGACCAGGACCATCAGGGACCAGGACCATCAGGGACCAAGACCATCAGGGACCAGGACTGGGTCTCTGGGACCAGGACCATCAGGGACCAGGACCATCAGGGACCAGGACCATCAGGGACCAGGACCATCAGGGACCAGGACCATCAGGGACCAGGACTGGGTCTCTGGGACCAGGACCATCAGGGACCAGGACCATCAGGGACCAGGACTGGGTTTCTGGGACCAGGACTGGGGTGAGGACCTGGATCTGGGCCGGGTGTATCTGGTATTTGGTACACCAGGGTCTATCTGGACCGGTACCGGGGTATCTGGGACCAGTGTCTGTCTGTCTGTCTATCAGTACCTTGGGTTAGCGTGGGTTAGGGCTAGGACTGGGGGTTAGGGTTAGGGTTAGGGCTGGGGGTTAGGGTTAGGGTTAGGGCTGGGGGTTAGGGCTAGGGCTAGGACTGGGGGTTAGGGTTAGGGTTAGGGCTGGTGGTTAGGGCTAGGGCTAGGG
>NC_079428.1:57500-100000 GCF_026213295.1 Gadus chalcogrammus | reverse complement strand
AACACGACGTAGCAATGCAACGTAGCCCGTAGCGACGCGACATAGCTCTGGGACGGATGGTGTTGGTGGTGGAGGAGGTGCTCGGGGCCGGGTGGAGGTGCTCAGGCCGGATGGAGGCGCTCGGGGCCGGGTGGGGGAGGTGGTGGTGGGGGAGGTGGGGAGCTCCGCCCCTCCAGGGGGCTCCCTCCGGGCGTCCCCACAGACCGCGCCCCGTAGGCCTCCTGGGTCTGTAACCCCCGCCCCACAGGTTCCCTGCCCCTCATGGCCATGGGCCACCACGTTGTGGTGATCTGCTGTTTCGTTGCGGACCGCCGGAGTGAGAGAGTCGTACTCCCCAGGAGTCGCCAACCATTTTTTTTCCGCCAACTTGTAACTACTTGAACTCAACAAGGAAGCCCGGACCCAGATCTGGAGCCCCACTATATAGGGTTAGGGTTAGGGTTAGGGTTACCCTAACCCCGGACCCAGATCTGGAGCCCCACTATATAGGGTTAGGGTTACCCTAACCCCGGACCCAGATCTGGAGCCCCACTATATACTCCTTGCCCTCAGTGTGCGTGCAGCAGTGGTCCTGGTACCTTGGACTGGACGTCGGCGTTGTGGTCGTTCTGCAGCAACAGCGCGGCCGACTTGGTGTCGTCTTTGCGGGCGGCGATGTGCAGAGCGGGCAGACGGACCTTCCCCTTGGTGTCGTTCTCCAGCAGCAGCGACACCACCTGATTGTGGCCCTGCTGCAGAGCGATCGCCAGCGGGGTGAAGCCGTCCTGGGGCCCAACACAGACCAGGTTACCTCAACTCTGACTACGGTTACCTCAATCTGTCCTAGGTGACAACAGGTCTGTAGCTCTGTCCTGGTTAAGGTTAGGGCTGTAGCTCTGTCCTGGTTAAGGTTAGGGCTGTAGCTCTGTCCTGGTTAAGGTTAGGGCTGTAGCTCTGTCCTGGTTAAGGTATGGGCTGGTAGCTCTGTCCTGGTTAAGGTTAGGGCTGTAGCTCTGTCCTGGTTAAGGTTAGGGCTGTAGCTCTGTCCTGGTTAAGGTTAGGGCTGTAGCTCTGTCCTGGTTAAGGTTAGGGCTGTAGCTCTGTCCTAGTTAAGGTTAGGGCTGCAGCTCTGTCCTGGTTAAGGTTAGGGCTGTAGCTCTGGCCTGGTTAAGGTTAGGTCTGTAGCTCTGTCCTGGTTAAGGTTAGGGCTGTAGCTCTGTCCTAGTTAAGGTTAGGGCTGGTAGCTCTGGCCTGGTTAAGGTTAGGGCTGTAGCTCTGTCCTGGTTAAGGTTAGGGCTGTAGCTCTCTCCTAGTTAAGGTTAGGGCTGTAGCTCTGTCCTGGTTAAGGTTAGGGCTGTAGCTCTGTCCTAGTTAAGGTTAGGGCTGGTAGCTCTGTCCTGGTTAAGGTTAGGACTGTAGCTCTGTCCTGGTTAAGGTTAGGGCTGTAGCTATTTCTTAGTTAAGGTAAGTGTTGTAGCTCTGTCCTAGTTAAGGTAAGTGCTGTAGCTCTGTCCTAGTTAAGGTTAGGGCTGTAGCTCTTTCCTAGTTAAGGTTAGGGCTGTAGCTCTGGCCTGGTTAAGGTTAGGGCTGTAGCTCTGTCCTGGTTAAGGTTAGGGCTGGTAGCTCTGTCCTAGTTAAAGTTAGGGCTGTAGCTCTGTCTTAGTTAAGGTAGGTGTTGTAGCTCTGTCCTAGTTAAGGTAACGGTTGTAGCTCTGTCCTGGTTAAGGTTAGGGCTGTAGCTCTGTTCTAGTTAAGGTAATGGTTGTAGCTCTGTCCTGGCTAATAGGGTTAGGGTTGGGCTGCAAGTGATGTGCGCTCACCTCGGTGGCGGTGCTCTGGTTCCCGCCGTGCTCCAGCAGGTACCGCACCACCTCCAGGTGGTTCTCCTGGGCCGCCATGTAGAGCGGAGTGAAGCCATTCTGCAGAACACATGGGGAACACTCTATCAATGGTTGGTTATTGATGATCATTGGTTTGTTAATGATTGAATGAGCTTATCAATAGTAAGATCAATTCATAAATTAAAGAGACCATACCAATAATTTAGATTTTCGATAGTAAGTTATAGATTAAATATGACCCTTGGCTCATCAATAGTTATTTATTGATTATCAAAAGTCAGTTAATGGTTATCAATAGTAAGTAATTTATTAGCAATAGTTTGTAATTGATTATCAATAGTATGTTATTGGTTATCAATAGTTAGTTATGAATAAAGAATAGTTGGTTATTGATTATTAATAGTTAGTTATTGATCATTAGTTTGTTATTGATTAAATGAAACCAACGGCAAACCAATAGTTATTTATTTATTATCAATAGTTAGTTATAGGTTATCAATAGTTAGTATTGATAAAATAAGACTTGTGGCTCATCAATAGTTAGTCATTGTTTATCAATAGTATGTTATTGATTATCAATAGTGAGTTATTGGTAATCAATAGTTAGTTATTGATTATCGATAGTTATTTATTGATTAAATGAGATCAAGGGCTGATAAGCAGCTGGTTATTGAGGATCAAAAGTTAGTTTTGATTAAATATGAGCCTTGGCTCATTAATAGTTAGTTATTGATTATCAATAGTTTGTGATTGATTAAATGAGACCCAGGGCTGATCAATAGTTAGTTATTGGTTATCAATTATCAGTTATTGATTGTTAAAGGTTGATGCTGTGTACCTGAGATTGTGAGTTGATCTCAGCGCCCCGTTTGATGAGGATTTTCACCACGTCCAGCTGGCCCGCCAGAGAGGAGATGTGGAGCCCTGTGTTCCCTTTCTGCAGAGACACATGAGGACCATGAGAACCATGAGACATGAGGACCTGAGACATGAGGACCATGAGAACCATGAGCCCAGAGACATGAGGACCATGAGGACCAGAGACATGAGGACCATGAGAACCATAAGACATGAGGACCAGAGTCATGAGGACCATGAGAACCCTGAGGACCAGAGACATGAGGACCATGAGGACCAGAGACATGAGGACCAGAGACATGAGGACCATGAGAACCATGAGGACCAAAGACAAGAGGACCAGAGAGATGAGGACCATGAGGACCAGAGACATGAGGACCATGAGGACCAGAGATATGAAGACCATGAGAACCATGAGGACCATGAGGACCAGAGACATGATGACCATGAGGGCCATGATGGCCAGAGACATGAGGACCATGAGGACCATGAGGACCAGAGACATGAGGACCATGAGACATGAGGACCAGAGACATGAGGACCATGAGGACCAGAGACATGAGGACCATGAGGACCAGAGACATGAGGACCATGAGGACCAGAGACATGAGGACCATGAGGACCATGAGGGCCATGAGGGCCAGAGACATGAGGACAAGAGACATGAGGACCAGAGACAACAGCATGCAGCGCTGGTGTCTCTGTACGTTTCTTGTTCTTGTGATGTTAAATTCAGCCCACACACTGTGGGCAGCTGCTGGTGTTTGTCGGGGCAGTGCTAGCCAACATATACATACTCACTTAATAACTGATGATATATCATGATTATAACTACATCAATGTGTACACCCCAGTGCTGGTGCTTAATGCACGTTCTCCCTGTCCCGGTCAGTTATGAGGTGAGGGAATGGATACCGCGACGTTGTGGAGCTCAGTGTCAGTTTGCTGCTAGGCAACCACGGGGCAGTATCATGGTGATCTGCGTTTATTACATCATTAACAATGTTTTGGTGTAGCATTGTGTGTGTGCGGGTGTGCATGGATGGACAGGTTTGTGTTTGTGTGTATGTGCATGAATGTGTGACGTGTGTGTGTGCGTTTGCACGTTTGTGCTTGCATGTGTGTGTGTGTGTGTGTTTGTGTGTGCATGCTATGATGGACCAAAGCTGGAGGTTTGATCATTTTTCAGTCTTGGTTCTACAGGATGAGTCTTGGTTCTACAGGATGTGTCTTGGTTCTACAGGATGGGTCTTTATTCTAGAGTCTTAGTTCTACAGGATGAGTCTTGGTTCTACAGGATGAGTCTTGGTTCTACAGTCTTGGTTCTACAGGATGAGTCTTGGTTCTACAGGATGAGTCTTGGTTCTACAGTCTTGGTTCTACAGGATGAGTCTTGGTTCTACAGGATGAGTCTTGGTTCTACAGGATGGGTCTTTATTTTAGAGTTTTGGTTCTACAGGATGAGTCTTGGTTCTACAGTCTTGGTTCTACAGTCTTGGTTCTACAGGATTAGTCTTGGTTCTACAGGATGAGTCTTGGTTCTACAGGATGGGTCTTTATTCTAGAGTCTTAGTTCTACAGGATGAGTCTTGGTTCTACAGTCTTGGTTCTACAGTCTTGGTTCTACAGGATGAGTCTTGGTTCTACAGGATGAGTCTTGGTTCTACAGGATGGGTCTTTATTTTTGAGTTTTGGTTCTACAGGATGAGTCTTAGTTCTACAGTCTTGGTTCTACAGTCTTGGTTCTACAGGATGAGTCTTGGTTCTACAGGATGAGTCTAGGTTCTACAGGATGGGGTCTTAGTTCTACAGGATGAGTCTTGGTTCTACAGGATGGGTCTTTATTCTAGAGTCTTGGTTCTACAGGATGAGTCTTGGTTCTACAGGATGAGTCTTGGTTCTACAGGATGGGTCTTTATTCTAGAGTCTTAGTTCTACAGGATGAGTCTTGGTTCTACAGGATGAGTCTTGGTTCTACAGGATGAGTCTTGGTTCTACAGGATGGGTCTTAGTTCTACAGGATGAGTCTTGGTTCTACAGGATGAGTCTTGGTTCTACAGGATGGGTCTTAGTTCTACAGGAGGAGTCTTGGTTCTACAGGATGAGTCTTGGTTCTACAGGATGAGTCTTGGTTCTACAGGATGAGTCTTGGTTCTACAGGATGAGTCTTTATTCTAGAGTTTTGGTTCTACAGGATGAGTCTTGGTTCTACAGTCTTGGTTCTACAGTCTTGGTTCTACAGGATGAGTCTTGGTTCTACAGGATGAGTCTTAGTTCTACAGGATGAGTCTTGGTTCTACAGGATGGGTCTTTATTCTAGAGCCTTAGTTCTACAGGATGAGTCTTGGTTCTACAGGATGGGTCTTTATTCTAGAGTCTTAGTTCTACAGGATGAGTCTTGGTTCTACAGTACCTTGGTAGCAGAGTCCACTCCGGCTCCGCGGTCCAGCAGCTCCTCCACCAGCTCCATGTGGCCCTCCTTAGCGGCCAGGTGCAGCGCGTTGAGCCCATTCTGGGGAGGGACACAGCACAGGGTCAGATCCCCTCCACAGTGTCAGATCCCCTCAACAGGTTAAGATCCCCTCCACAGGGTCAGATCCCCGCCATAGGGTCAGATCCCACAGCACAGGGTCAGATCCCCTCAACAGGTTAAGATCCCCTCCACAGGGTCAGATCCCCGCCATAGGGTCAGATCCCACAGCACAGGGTCAGATCCCCTCAACAGGTTAAGATCCCCTCTACAGGGTCAGATCCCCTATAGAGGGTCAGATCCCCTCTACAGGGTCAGATCCCCTATACAGGGTCAGATCCCCTCTACAGGGTCAGATCCCCTCTACAGGGTCAGATCCCCTCCATAGGGTCAGATCCCCTCTTCAGGGTCAGATCCCCTCTACAGGGTCAGATCCCCTCTACAGGGTCAGATCCCACAGCACAGGGTCAGATCCCCTCTACAGGGTCAGATCCCCTCTTCAGGGTCAGATCCCCTCTACAGGGTCAGATCCCCTCCACAGGGTCAGATCCCCCAGCACAGGGTCAGATCCCCAAGCACAGGGTCAGATCCCCTCCATAGGGGCAGATCCCCTCAATAGGGGCAGATCCCACAGCACAGCGTCAGATCCCCTCAATAGGGGCAGATCCCACAGCACAGGGTCAGATCCCCTCTACAGGGTCAGATCAACTCCATAGGGTCAGATCCCCTCTACAGGGTCAGATCCCCTCTACAGGGTCAGATCCCCTCCACAGGGTCAGATCCCCTCTACAGGGTCAGATCCCTTCCATAGGATCAGATTCCATCCACAGGGTCAGATCCCCTCCATAGGGTCAGATCCCCTCTACAGGGTCAGATCCCCTCCACAGGGTCAGATCCCCTCCATAGGGTCAGATCCCCCTCGACTGATCCCCTCTACAGGGTCAGATCCCCTCTACAGGGTCAGATCCCCTCTACAGGGTCAGATCACCTCCATAGGGTCAGATCCCCTCTACAGGGTCAGATCCCCTCCACAGGGTCAGATCCCCTCCATAGGGTCAGATCCCCCTCGACTGATCCCCTCTACAGGGTCAGATCACCTCCATAGGGTCAGATCGCCTCTACAGGGTCAGATCCCCTCTACAGGGTCAGATCACCTCCATAGGGTCAGATCCCCTCTACAGGGTCAGATCCCCTCCACAGGGTCAGATCCCCTCCATAGGGTCAGATCCCCTCTACAGGGTCAGATCCCCTCCACAGGGTCAGATCCCCTCCATAGGGTCAGATCCCCTCCATAGGGTCAGATCCCCTCTACAGGGTCAGATCCCCTCCACAGGGTCAGATCCCCTCCATAGGGTCAGATCACCTCCATAGGGTCAGATCGCCTCTACAGGGTCAGATCCCCTCCATAGGGTCAGATCGCCTCTACAGGGTCAGATCCCCTCTACAGGGTCAGATCACCTCCATAGGGTCAGATCCCCTCTACAGGGTCAGATCACCTCCATAGGGTCAGATCCCCTCTACAGGGTCGGTAGGCAGCGTACAGTAGGATCACGACCGCGTTGTCATCCGTTTGTTTGTTGCAACACACCGGACAGACGGCTTTCAGAGGAAAATCATTCCCATTTCAATATCACTCAGGCAGGATTAAATCTGTCTGGGACGCTGTGGAGAGCTCTGGTGGTTTAAGGGTGGATGAGAGGAGGATCATGCCCAACACACCACTACCTTGGGATGGGCTTTTCCACAGCAGGGATGAATGGGTTCAGACGTAATATACTGTACCCATATGCACCTTCAACAGGCCCCATCACTCTACTGATCGGGAATGTGTGTGATTCACAGTGATTCCAGCAAGAAGCTGTGAGGGAGTCTTGTGTGAGAGCTTTGTGTAGTTATAGAGCTGGTGTCTCGTATTCTCCTACTCCAACAGAGATGTCCACAGACAGCCGCCAGGAACCAAAGGGATGTCGAATACAAACACGAGCCACGCAAAATCATCACGGCCAAAGCCCCTCCCACGGGATCATCAAGATGGCCGCTCTGCGTCCACAGATGAGTTGCCCTCATCAGGAGGGCCTCCCTCTGCTCCTCCTCCCTCTCCTCCTCTTCCCCCTTCCTCCTCCTCCCCTCATCAGGACCTCCTCCTGTCTCTCCTCCTCCTCCCCCTCCTCCTCCTCTCTCTCCTCCTCCCCCTTCCTCCTCCTCCCCTCATCAGGACCTGCTCCCCCTCCTCCTCCTCCTCCCTCTCCTCCTCCTCCTCCATCTCCTCCTCCTCCCCCTCCTCCCTCTCCTCCTCCCTCTCCTCCTCCTCCTCCTTCTCCTCCTCGTCTCTCTCCTCCTCCCCTCATCAGGACCTCCTCCCCCTCCTCCTCCTCCCTCTCCTCCTCCTCCTCCCCTCTCTCCTCCTCCCTCTCCTCCTCCCCTCTCTCCTCCTCCTCCTCCTCCTCCCTCTGCTCTTCCTCCCTCTCCTCCTCCTCCCTCTCCGCCTCCTCCCCCTTCTCCTCCTCCCTCTCCTCCTCCTCCTCTTCCTCCTCCTCCTCCTCCTCCCTCACCTCCTCCTCCTCTTCCTCCTCCTCCTCCTCCCCTCATCAGGACCTCGTCCCTCTGATCTCCTCCATCCAGTCTAATGCTAGTTTAACGGTCGTACCTTTAATTATTTAATTGTAATAAGTGTCTCCCCTTTAAGAAGCCCCCAGTGAGACCGAGGCCTCCAGAAGGTTTACCCTGTGAACCACTGTGGCTGCGGGGTGAGCAGGTCTATTAATAGATGAACAGTCAAGTACACCATGTGACTGTTGCTTTAACACCAGCGTTGCCAGGGTGATGCTATTTACAGCCCCTGGCCGGCTACACAGAGTTAGCTAACATGCTGGCGGGCTTTAAATAGCCCTGCTCCTCTATGTCCTCTCAACTATCCACCAATAGGAGGGCAGCGTTGCTGTGGGATAACATGCAGAAGATGTTCTGAAAGGTTCTCCATTCTTCCTCCCCATGTCCCACATGGCGGTCCGACCTGGGGTCTGACATGCCTGACCGGGTAGGACGGCCCGGGTAGGGTTAGGGTTAGTGTTAGTGTTAGCTAACCCTAACCCTAACCCTAACCCGGGTAGGGGGGGTGGGTTCAAAGCTGAAAGGTTGCGGGTTAATTTTCATGTCAGTACTTCTAACTCAGTGGCTGTAATTGGGTTATGATTAGGATTTCAAGTAATTTTGCAAAAATTGCCAAAAAAGAGAATTCCATACCCAACCTTCAAGTAGAGAGAATTGATAAATAGGTAAATCCACCTCCTCCTCCACCCTGCCCTGGGAGAGGATGGGGGTTTTCCTACCTGGTTGCAGGTGCTGATGTCCACGCCTCCCTTCAAATATTCCAGAACCTTGTCTACGTTGCCGGCTCTCGCTGCTCGCAGGAAGCTGGTGTTGCTGTCCGACTAGATGAGGAGACACAGGAGGCAAAAGGGGGAGCCAAATCACTGGGATGTATTGTTAGCTTCACCATTCATTCCCCAGTGAGCTGAGGTCTCAAACAGGAGCAGGATGTGCAGTGTTCATAGATCTTCTTATTTCAAAGGTTTGTCTGCTGCGACACTAACCATAACAAATGAAACACTTGTCTGGTTGAATTCATGAAACACAACAATATCATGGATCCATTCAAAAGGCTGTGTGGATATCTTGTATTGCATTCCAGTAGCCCTGTGTGTGTTCTGACGCATTCAGGAGGACGCAGAATGATTCAGCAGTTCTCTCTGTCTTTCCAATACCTGACACGGTTTGCAGCCTCGGTCCAATAGAGACACAGCGTCCCTAACATCACCATGCTCATCCAGCTAACCCAATCCGCTGCATTCTCACACACTGAGGCCATGTGCCAGGTTTCTGATGAAGGTGACACGTTCCAGCGGAGTGCAAGCCACTCAGCGACTCCAGTGCATGGACTTCTACAACTCACTCAGTGTAATGCCTCGTTTCCACCGAGTGCTTTGGAACGGTTCAGTGCGGAATGGTGCAGGTAGGAGCGTGAAAGCTTGGTTACGCTAAATCTGGCTCGCGTACCCACCACCGACAGTAGCCTTATGGTAGGGCAGGGTTTAATAGAGTGAAGAAGAATGTGAGGATGAAGCTCTGCCACAGCTGCTGCCGAGGAGTTCTGTGTGACTCTCTGTTCATCATTACCTCAGAACTCTGCTACCTAACGCTCTAGGCTCCTGTCTGCAACACTGCCAAACAAACCACCAAAGTGCACATCTAAATCCACTGAACCAAGTCAGAAGTCCTGTTTAAGAGCCTCCTGAAGGGTTAGAGTTAGGATTAGGGTTAACCCTAACCCATACCCTGACCCTAACCCTAACCCCACACCTCCAGGTCTGATGTTTGATTGCTCATGGGCGTTCAACACCAGGTATTAGTCAACACACGGACTACATCAGACCTGCTTTCGGTGGGAGCAAGGGGAAAGAAATCATTGAATGGTTTGAGCTGAAAATGATGTTACAGAGGTTTAAAATTAGGGACATCATGTTCCCTCCTCTCCCGAGAAGATGGGAAAGATCCGGCAAATCATTTGATCTGACGACGACCATATATGGAAGAGTGGAAACCTAGCTACCTAAAGCTACATGCTATCTGGAGCTAAATGCTCCATAGAGAAAAGCTCTACCTAGAGCTAGATGCTATCTGGAGCTAAATGCTACCTAGAGCAAAGCACTACCTAGAGCTACATGCTATCTGGAGCTCAATGGGGGCTAAACAAGAATAAGTGTGAAACCAGAAATGGGTGAACGTGAAAAATGACTGAGGGTTGTATGTGAGGAAGCTGATCAATAATGCAGATCCCGTAGAGCTCGGCCAATAGGAGGGAGGGTGGCAGCCACCACGCCACTCTCAGTTACCACGGAGATGGCTGCTGCTCTTGCTCATCAGGTAACCATGACAACAGGGCTGCTCTGTGCTATTCGTTGAGATGGTAACGTCGGCAGAATATTTACAAATTGTGTGTGTGTTTCTGTGTGCGTGAGTGAGATTGAGTGTGTGTTTGTGTTTCTGTGTGTGTGTGTGAGTGAGATGTGTGTGTGTCTGTGTGTGTGTGTGTCTGTGTGTGTGTGTGTGTGGGGGGGGTTTGTGTGTGTGTGTGTGTGTGTGTGTGTGTGTGTGTGTCTTGTGAATGTGTAAGGCTTTATTTTCCGAGGATAATCCTTGTATAACGTTGTGCCGTGACTCTGATAGAGTAGCGGCGCTGGCTCCCCCCCTCCTGACCGACCAGCGACCCCTCACCATAACCCTCACCCTCACCCTCACCCTCACCCTAACCCTAACCCTAACCCTGACCAGCGGCCCCTCACCCTAACCCTAACCCTAACCCTGACCAGCGGCCCCTCACCCTAACCCTAACCCTAACCCTGACCAGCGGCCCCTCACCCTAACCCTAACCCTAACCCTCACCCTCACCCTAACCCTAACCCTGACCAGCGGCCCCTCACCCTAACCCTAACCCTAACCCTAACCCTCAGACCTCAGAGTGGATCAGAAGAATGGAGTAGATGAGCGGAGAACAGCCTCAAACGTCCACATCCTGTTGTCTGAAACATCCACATCTTGTTGTCTGAAACATCCACATCCTGTTGTCTAAAACATCCACATCCTGTTGTCTGAAACATCCACATCCTGTTGTCTGAAACATCCACATCCTGTTGTCTAAAACATCCACATCCTGTTGTCTGAAACATCCACATCCTGTTGTCTGATTCAACATGAGTGATCCTTGTTGTCAATGTTCATTGAGTCTAGTTTGTATTTGATTCTAGCTTTGATTACACACACACACGCACACATGCTCACACACAGACACACATACTATTTTCCTCTTATCAATAATGTTGTTCTGCTCTATTTATTTTTGGTTCTTGTCCTCCCTTCATCCCTCTCTCTCTCTCCCTTCATCCCTCTCTCTCCCTCTCTCTCTCTCTCTCTCTCTCTCTCTCTCTCTCTCTCTCTCTCTCTCTCTCTCTCTCTCTCCCTTCATCCCTCTCTCTCTCTCCCTTCATCCCTCTCTCTCTCCCTCTCTTTCTCTCTCTCTCCCTTTCTGTCAAGCTCTCTCTCTTTCTCTCCGTCTCTGTCCCTTCATCCCTCTCTCTCCCTCCCTCTCTATCTTTCTCTCTATATATGTACACAAACCCTTGAAAACACACATAAACACACATATACAAACACAATCAAACACAAAACACATGTAAACACAGACAATAAAACACGCACACACAAACACACTTACATATATATAAACAGTCCCTTAAACACACACAAACACCATTGAGTAGTGTCACCCACACACCATGCTCGCGTCCCATCGAAAGCTCCTTTAATCATGCTAGCATAGCATTAGCATAGCACCCACCCTGCCCCAGCTGGTGATGGAGGTCTCTTACCGGCGGGCGGTGCGGGGGCAGGTGTTTGGGGCAGTAGAGGTTGGTCAGAGCCCCCCCCCCGACCTCAGGCTTTAGGCCCTGGTCAGTTCTGCACACCTGGCATATTGCCGCGTTGCCCATGACAACCGCCCCACCTGCCTGCGGGCTCCGCTCGCTACCAGAGGGGAGTTCTGCTGCCACCCCCCTTCCTGAGCCCGAGTCCCCGGCTGGGACACAAAGCGGTCCACAGTGATCCGGTCTGACGGTCTACCACCGCTGGAGCTTAGTGCTACCCCGGAGCGCTCTCTCTCTCTCTCTCTCTCTCTCTCTCTCTCTCTCTCTCTCTCTCTCTCTCTCTCTCTCTCTCTCTCTCTCTCTCTCTCTCTTTTGTTTTCTGGTGCTGGGGGGGGGAGCTCACCACCCTCTCCAAGCCACATGACCCACTGGGTCCAGACCACGTCACATGGCCCACTGGTTACCTGCTCGCCATGCAAAGCTACGATAGCAAGTTATTTTGGTTTAAGGTAAGTAGCGGTAACTAGTTATTTAGGTTTTAGCTAGCTAGCAGCAGACAGTAATTTTTTGTAAAGATAACTAGCTGTAGCTAGTTGTTAATTATGTATATTGTGGTTTGCTACCAGGGTTTGTTGAATAAATCTCCACACTCTCAAATAAAAGGCTTACAAGGCAATCATTCATTGACAGAAAGTGCAGAAAGGGCATTTGTCATTGGCCGATTGTTTTAATCTAACAGGTCAGTTGGTCTCCACGCCTCCTCAGTCTCCCAGTTCAGCCCGAAGCCTATTGATGCCATCTTTATTAATCAGTGAGTCACAAACGATCTTTCCATCCGACGAGATTGCATCGAACAATGGACGACTTTTGAATGAGTCCTTTAAGATGTGTGTGTGTGTGTTTGTGTGTGTGTGTGTGTGTGTGTGTGTGTGTGTGTGTGTGCGTGTGTGTGTGTGTGTGTGTGTGTGTGTGTGTGTGTGTGTGTGTGTGCGTGTGTGTGTGTGTGTGTGTGTGTGCGCTCTGGTTCCTCTTGTTCCCTCAGTGGGAGCAGAACAGTATGAAGGCTGTTTCCGAGCAATGAATACATGAATGATCATATAATGACCGACTTAATGAAGGACTTATAATGCTAAGAATTGAAGGCATGGGATAGAATAGTTCGTAGTAAACTGAGAGCTAAAGCAAAGCTAGCGACGCCGAGATGTAAACACGATGTAAACACGACATAAACACGATGTAAACACGACATGAACACGACGTAAACGAGACATAAACACAACGTAAACACAACGTAAACGCAACGTAAACATGACATGAACACGACGTAAACGAGACATAACCACGATGTGAATACACCTCCCCCGCCAGGACACTTTGACCAATCAGGACCACATGAGTCTGCTGCCTCAGCACGAACCAGAAGAGACCTGACACCTTCCTGTTCCTCACCAATCACCTCCTCCCTCATTAACCTTCATCACCCAATCACCTCCTCCCTCTCTAACCTTCATCACCCAATCACCTCCTCCCTCATTAACCTTCATCACCCAATCACCTCCTCCCTCATTAACCTTCATCACCCAATCACCTCCTTCCCTCTTCTACCTCTCAACCTGCCAATCACCTGCCATGTCACTCACCCAATTAGTCTGTGTGCCTGCTTGTGTTTCTGTGTGTGTGTGTGTGTGTGTGTGTGTGTGTGTGTGTGTGTGTGTGTGTGTGTGTGTGTGTGTGTGTGACTTCACCCCCTCATTTGGAGTGCTTGTGTGCTACATGCTACAGGCTACAGGCACACCTGAGCAGGCGTTGCACTCTACCTTTATGAAGTTTTGGGAGGTTGCTATGGTAACATAGGATCAGATACGGCGATCTGATATATGAGCACACCAAAGAGACAGAAACATGAAGAAGAACATTTCGAAAACGACCAGAATCGTCTGATGTCACCAGTGTGTCACATGACCAGTCCAAACGGCTACGGTGATGTCACTCTGCAACCCTCCCCTTCCTTCCTCTTCAACTCCCCCTCTCCCCTCCTCCCCCCTCCTCCCGCCTCCTCCTCTCCTCTCCTCTCCCCTCCTCCGCTATCCTCCGCCCCTCCTCCCCTCTCCTCTCCTCCTCCTCCCCTCTCCCTCCTCCGCTATCCTCCGCCCCTCCTCCCCCTCTCCTCCCCAATCTGTCCAGAGAGCTCTGATAATCTGCAGCACGGGGCGGGGCCTCTGTAGACAGGACACGCCTCTAATCCCTCATAAACCATATGGCTGAGTGGAGGGGGAGAGGGGGGAGGGGAGAGGGGGAAGGGGATAGGGGAGAAGAGGGAGGGGGAGGGGGGGAGAGGGAGAAGGGGGAGGGGATAGGGGAGAAGGGGGAGGGGGAGAGGGTGAGGGAGAAGGGGGAGGGGAGAGGGGGGAGGGGAGAGGGGGGAGGGGAAAGGGGGAAGGGGAGGGGGGTAGTCCCTGCAGATGTAAGCCTCAGTTCTGGGTTGGTTGTGTTGCTATGGTTACTAGGGTCATCTCCTGTGCTGTTATTGAAGTAAGAGTCAATTTATATACTTATTAATCCTATTAATTAAACCTTACCAAACCGATGAAGATTCCTGCAGAAGGAATATGGAAGTGAATGTGTGGAGAGTTCACGAGACAATAGAAGGAAGATGTTTTTAGGCCCCGTCCACACGAAGCCGATTTCATGGCGAAACCTCAAAGGTCTTGTACGGTTCGGCCTTCCGTCCACACGAAGCCGGTGAATCCGCTGACCGAAACCGTAAACTTCTGAAACCACCCTCGGAGGTGGTTTCAAATTGACCCGGTTTCGTTTTGGATTCGTGTGGACGCCTGAAACCGACTGACGTCATCGCCCCACCCCTCGACCCTCTAGCCAATGACTGTTAAGCCCGCGGAGTCTCAGAACTCACAACAACAAAGATGACGGCGGACTACAGGCTTGTAATCGTTCTGCAGCAGATCATGTCCCTTGTTGGGTTGCTAAGCCATTATTTATTGAGACTGTTGACTGACTGTTTGTTTGTGTAGTTAGTGGTTCGGGGGGCAGCCTTAATGCGCATGCTCGCCTCTTCTTCTTATTTAATTTTCTTCTGGATTTCTGTAGCAGAAGCAGCGCCCCTTATGGGCCTGGCATGTGTACTACAGCGTTTCTACAGATCTACCCGGTTTCGCTTGACTCCGTCTTTACGGAGATACTCCGAAACCGGATAGATCGAAACCGGAACGGTTTCACCCGTTTCGGCTTCGTGTGGACGGGGCCTAAGTTACTTCCGCAGACATGACCAGAGCCAGATGTTGAGGTATTATGGGATGTGTCTTGAGCCCTGATGAGGCCTCCCTACTGTTTACATTCCCAGTTAGACTGTGACTGTCTGACACACACACACACACACACACACACACACACACACACACACACACACACACACACACACACACACACACACACACACAGGCCCTGGTTCTTGGGGGGTGGGAGAGGGACTCACCCAGAGGGGGAGAGAGAGACTCACCCAGAGGGGAGGAGGGAGAGAGACTCACCCAGCGGGGGAGAGAGAGACTCACCCAGAGGGGGAGGAGGGAGAGAGAGACTCACCCAGAGAGGAGGAGGGAGAGAGACTCACCCAGAGGGGGAGGAGGGAGAGAGAGACTCACCCAGAGGGGGAGAGAGACTCTCACTCAGAGGGGGGGAGGAGGGATAGAGAGACTCACCCAGAGGGGAGACTCACCCAGAGAGGAGGGGGAGGGAGTGACTCACCCATAGGGGGAGAGAGAGACTCATCCAGAGGGGGAGAGAGAGACTCACCCAGAGGGGCGGGGGGGGGAGAGAGAGAGACTCACCCAGAAGGGGGAGGAGGGAGAGAGAGACTCACCAATAGGGGGAGGAGGGAGAGAGAGACTCACCCAGAGGGGGAGAGAGAGACTCACCCAGAGAGGAGGGGGAGGGAGAGACTCACCCAGAGGGGGAGAGAGAGACTCACCCAGAAGGGGAGGAGGGAGAGACTCACCCAGAGGGGGAGGAGGGAGAGAGAGACTCACCCAGAAGGGGAGGAGGGAGAGACTCACCCAGAAGGGGAGGAGGGAGAGAGAGACTCACCCAGAAGGGGAGGAGGGAGAGACTCACCCAGAGGGGGAGGAGGGAGAGAGAGACTCACCCAGAGAGGAGGAGGGAGAGACTCACCCAGAAGGGGAGGAGGGAGAGACTCACCCAGAAGGGGAGGAGGGAGAGACTCACCCAGAAGGGGAGGAGGGAGAGAGAGACTCACCCAGAAGGGGAGGAGGGAGAGAGAGACTCACCCAGAAGGGGGGCAGGGAGAGATCAGGTTTCAAGGTGGAACGCGTGAACCCAAACTAAGAGTATTCAGGTTAGGGTTAGGGTTAACCTAACCCTTACCCTAACCCTAACTAAGGGTATTCAGGTAATCCATATTTATGACACTAGGAATTGTCAAACTATGCTTGTGTACAATTATGAATCCACGTACAACTTGAAGTAGATTGACCGTTAAGCTCCAATGCTGCTCTTTACTCCACCTGCTCTCTGCCTCAAGATCACCTATCACCTATCATAACCCAGATCACCTATCACCTATCATAACCCAGTTCACCTCTCACCTATCATAACCCAGATCACCTATCACCTATCATAACCCAGATCACCTATCACCTATCATAACCCAGAACACCTATCACCTAGCAGAGCCCAGATCACCTATCACCTATCATAACCCAGTTCACCTATCACCTATCATAACCCAGAACACCTATCACCTAGCAGAGCCCAGATCACCTATCACCTATCATAACCCAGATCACCTATCACCTATCATAACCCAGTTCACCTATCATAACCCAGTTCACCTATCACCTATCATAACCCAGATCACCTATCATAACCCAGTTCACCTATCACCTAGCAGAGCCCAGATCACCTATCACCTATCATAACCCAGATCACCTATCACCTATCATAACCCAGAACACCTATCACCTATCATAACCCAGATCACCTATCACCTATCATAACCCAGAACACCTATCACCTAGCAGAGCCCAGATCACCTATCACCTATCATAACCCAGATCACCTATCACCTATCATAACCCAGTTCACCTATCACCTATCATAACCCAGAACACCTATCACCTAGCAGAGCCCAGATCACCTATCACCTATCATAACCCAGAACACCTATCACCTAGCAGAGCCCAGATCACCTATCATAACCCAGAACACCTATCACCTATCATAACCCAGTTCACCTATCACCTATCATAACCCAGAACACCTATCACCTATCATAACCCAGTTCACCTATCACCTATCATAACCCAGAACACCTATCACCTATCATAACCCAGAACACCTATCACCTAGCAGAGCCCAGATCACCTATCATAACCCAGTTCACCTATCACCTAGCAGAGCCCAGATCACCTATCACCTCTCTAGTCTGGCTTGCCACTGCTGGACGGTCAGGCGGTTCGACGTCTTTTAGTTGACGTCGAACGAGCGCAGATGTTACTATGTTATGACGCTACGTACTCATGGAGAGGTCAAAGGTCATAGTTCAGGCTCCCGTGTTGAACGGTTTCCAGGGGTGTGTTGTCTGGCCGTGTTCACTTCCAATAGATAAAGACGCACTGACACATCAGACCTGGTTCTGGTCAGACCTGGTCCAGGGTGGACCTGGTCCAGGGTGGACCTGCTCTGATACCACCTCAGTCCTGGTCCAGCGTGGATCAGACCTGGTCCAGGGTGGACCTGGTCCAGGGTAGACCTGCTCTGAAACCAGCTCAGTCCTGGTCCAGTGTGGACCTGCTCTGAGACCAGCTCAGTCCTGGTCCAGCGTGGATCAGACCTGGTCCTGGTCAGACCTGGTCCTGGTCAGTTGGGTTCAGTCTGCAGTAGAAAAAGCCTCCCAGCTTCGGTTGCCAATATCATGTTTGAGTTTTTAATCAGCTTTAAGTCTTAAAGAGCTTAACAAAAATATTTTTTCCAAATGATTAAATATTCATGTTCATCTGATTTATTCCACTGAGAATCTCTGAGAACGTCTAGCGTGAAGACCTGCCCCTGGACCAGGGATCAGCAGAATCCAACAAATTAACCTGAGACCCATGAGGTATGGGAGGAGCAAGCTCCAGTCCTGTTTGAATTCCTCGCTACTGATTGGCTGAACAACAACCCATCAATCAGTCCTCCTGACCTCCATGTCTGAAACACAGTTTAACTAATTGACTCAGCATTGATTCAAGCACAGTAATGGATTGTCATTTAATCAAATATAATGCACATGGGCGGGTGTGTGTGTGTATGTCTGTTTGTGATGTATGTGTGTGTGTGTGTATGTGTTTGTATGTGTGTGTTTGTGTGTGTCTGTGTACGTGTATGTTTGTGTGTGTATCTGTGTGATGTGTGTATGTCTCCGCCGATCATTCAATCTCTTACTCCTTCCTGAGGAACACTGCGCTCACGAGGACATTGTTACACTACATCTAAAGCTAGAGTCAGCCACCAGCCTCTTTCTACCTGGTTTGTTACATTACAGTTAAAGCTAGAGTCCTCCCAACAGACTCTTTCTACCTGGTTTGTTACACTTCAGTTAAAGCTAGAGTCCTCCCACAAGCCTCTTTCTAACTGGTTTCCTCCTACTCAGGCTCCTCACTGTCTGCATCACACCACAGAACAAGCCACCAAAACCCTGTCCCAGATCCGGAATGGCTGCCATGACTACCAAGGAAGATACATAGCCGAATACTTGATGACCGAATACTGAATCTTATAGTGAAGGACATATCAAACCACTCTTCATCCCTGGTGGAAATTTACAAAGATTACTGTGTCAATGTTCAACCTCTGTATAAACCCGGACACTTTAACACTTTTGTCTGCAAATACACCAGATACTGTGATTGTTGATGAAGAGTCTAAAGAGGTTTTTGTTCTTGAGGTGGCTGCACCTTTGCCCCCTTACCTAGAGGAAGCCTTTATGACCGAGTTCATTAATAGGTTAGCTGTGAGAGGGCTGCAACATCTTGGGATGCCAAAAGGGGGCTAAACAGCTGGCCAAGTACTGTGCTGTCCCTGCCATCATAGGCAGCCGCCGTATATGGCGGAGACGCTGTTACCCTTGCCACTTAAACAAGATTTTGTCAATGTACTATACTGCACTTAAACTACTTTTGTCCCTGTAATAATTATCTTTTATGTGGACTTAAATAAATTGTTAAAATGTGTGTGTGTGTGTGTGTGTGTGTGTGTATGCGTGTGGTGGTGTGTGTGTGTGTGTGTGTGTGTGTGTGTGTGTGTGTGTGTGTGTGTGTGTGTGTGTGTGTGTGTGTGTGTGTGTGTGTGTGTGTGTGTGTGCGTGCGTGCGTGCGTGCGTGCGTGCGTGCCAGCCACACTACTGTAAGTGGGCCAGCACCAGAGAGAAAGTGCCGGATTTTGCTGGGAGATCACCAATAATCCCAAGTGGTAATCTCCCTAGCAACGCCATCCGGCAACAGCAGCAGCACCCTGGTGTTCCATCACTTTACACACTTTACACTTTACACTATCACATCACTTTACACACTTTACACTTAACACTATCACATCACTTTACACACTTTACACTTTACACTATCACATCACTTTACACACTTTACACTTTACACTATCACATCACTTTACACACTTTACACTTTACACTATCACATCACCATTAAGCATACAGAGGTATACCCACCTCTATGTATACAGAGGTATGTATATCTCTATATACATACCTCTATATACATAGAGATATGTATATACCTCTATATGCATAGAGATATGTATACCTATATAGAGGTATACATACCTCTATATATATAGAGGTATACATATCTCTCTATATATATAGAGGTATGTATACCTCTATATATATATATATATACCTATATATAGGTATATATATATATATATATATATATATATATACCTATATATACCTCTATAAGATTCTGATTCTGATTCTGATATATATAGAGGTATGGATACCTCTATATATATAGAGGTATACATACCTCTATATATATAGAGGTATACATACCTCTATATATATAGAGGTATGTATACCTAAGAGGTGAAGGCTGCTCTGGGGACGCATGATGCTGCAGGGTTCAGTCTGTAAGCCGCAGACACTGCAGTATAAAGAGTGTGTTGAATAGTGCTGCTGTGTGACTGACTGTGTCCGCAGAGAGGCCTAACACACATACACACACACACACACACACACACATCCACACACACACACACACACACACACACACACACACACACACACACACACACACACACACACACACACACACACACACACACACACACACACACACACACACACATAACACATAACACACACACATGGCAACGCTGGACACAAAAAAACACACAGACACATTGACACACACAGCAACACTTGGGCACACGGACACTGACACACACAAACATGTCCACACTGGCCTCACACACACTAACACACACACATACCCAAGACACACAAAAATAGAAACAAGTGATATGGTTTTGATCAGACCTCCTTATTAGAAACCGAGACACCACAATGTGACCGAATGTAACTCTCTAGCCTAGCTCCTAGCTACTCAGCCTAGCTCCTCCAGCCTAGCTCCTCAGCCTAGCTTCTCAGCCTAGTTCCTAGCTCCTAGCTACTAGCTCAAGCAGAGCCCACTCCAGACTCCTGCCGTTGTTCCACCCAACACATTGGGCTGTAAACACGTCAGACAGTACAGCCGCGCACATAGAGGATGGAATGCAAGGAGAGGATGTGAGGGGAGGACGTGAGGAAAGGACGTGAGGAGAGGACGTGAGAAGAGGACTTGAGGAGAGGGTGTGAGGGGAGGATGTGAGGAGAAGATGTGATGGGAGGGTGTGAGGAGAGGACATGAGGGGAGGATGCGAGGAGAGGACGTGAGGGGAGGACGTGAGGAGAGGGTGTGAGGAGAGTACATGAGGGGAGGACGGAGGAGAGGGTGCGAGGAGAGGGTTTGAGGGGAGGACGTTGGGAGGATGTGAGGAGAGGATGTGAGGAGAGGATGTGAGGAGAGGATGTGAGGAGAGGATGTGAGGAGAGGACATGAGGGGAGGATGCGAGGAGAGGACGTGAGGGGAGGACGTGAGGAGAGGGTGTGAGGAGAGGACATGAGGGGAGGATGCGAGGAGAGGACGTGAGGGGAGGACGGAGGAGAGGGTGTGAGGAGAGGGTGTGAGGGGAGGACGTGGGGAGGATGTGAGGAGAGGACGTGAGGAGAGAATGTGAGGAGAGGATGTGAGGAGACGATGTATGACCATGACAACGGTTAGCCTCTAGCGCTGAATGAGATGTGTCCAGGGAGGGTCATGAGGAGGATACACACACAGTGCTGGGCCAAGGCACGGCTCAGTGGAAGCCATCAGAACTTTGCTGTGGATTGGAGAGAGGAGTCGACAACCGGGGCAGGGAGAGGAGGAGAGTGAAGACGTTGGCATGGAAACGGCACCGACAGCCGAGGCAGCGTCCGGATGGGTCTTTGTCTTCCGGCGGCGGGGGGGGGGCTGCCCGGGGATGAGGAGGAGGAGGGGGGTGTTGATGGAGATGGGATGAGCGTGGTGAGCGGTGGTCTGGAGGTGGAGGCGGAGGTGGAGGTGGATGAGGTGAGGGAGGCGGTGGAGGTGGAGGAGGTGAGGGAGGCGGTGGAGGTGTAGTAGGTGAAGGAGGCGGTGGAGGAGGTGGAGGTGGGGTCCCCTCCCGGGGGCTACCTTGCGTTTGCGCTCCGCCCGCTCCCGGGACCTCCTCCTCCTCTCCTTGGCCTTCTCCAGAGCCTTCAGGTCCGGCGGCGGCTCCATCTCGGACCGGGCCTTCTTCAGGTGGGCTGCGGCGTGCGCCATGGTTCCCCCCCCCCCTGCGATGGACCTCCTGGTCTCTACTGGACCCTCCTTGAGGTCTAGAGGACGTCTCTCCTGGGTCTAGAGGACCTCTCTCCTGGGTCTAGAGGACGTCTCTCCTGGGTCTAGAGGACGTCTCTCCTGGGTCTAGAGGACCTCTCTCCTGGGTCTAGAGGACGTCTCTCCTGGGTCTAGAGGACGTCTCTCCTGGGTCTAGAGGACCTCTCTCCTGGGTCTAGAGGACGTTTCCCCTGGGTTTAGAGGACGTCTCTCCTGAGGGCAGCCGGTTGCTGTAGCGGTGCTTCGACAGAGCGAGAGACGGAGGAGGTTCGATCGGGAGCGAGAGAGAGTTCCTGGTCCGTTTCCTCCGACCACGACGCAGTTTCCCGCGGCGGAGCACAGCGAGTGTCTCTGAGCGTCTTTGGCGTGTGTGTTTGTGTGTGAGTGTGTGTGTGGGTCTGCGTTAAGCCCTCTCTACCGGGAACAATACCTCTGACATACAGAGGCTATCCGGGAGAAGGAGAGAGAGAGCGGGGGAGAGAGAGGGAGACGAACGGGATTGGTCGAAACACAACATTAGTGTGGGAGCTCAGACCAATGAGATGAGAAAAAACAGCGAGAGAGAGGGATAGAGAGAGGGAGAGGGAGGGAGAGGGGGAGAGAGGAACAAGCAGGGAGACGAGGAGGTATGCGTTGTCACAGCAGTGTAATCCAGTGGTTCTCATATGAGGTCTATCACTGAGGAGACCGGCAGAACCACTCAGAGAGACGCATCGCCACGGAGACAAAGATCGACGTCAGGAGGCACCCCTGCTTTCAGGGCAGACTTGGTACGGTCCGTCGAAGAGATCTGGCTGATGATGTGTCCTACAGAACTAGCAGAACCTCCAGAACCTCCAGAACTAGCAGAACTTCAGCACCTCGAGCTGCTGAGATCCTAGGGCCACGTCAGATTGGGACCTCTATTCGATTTCACTGATTTACAAAAGATTCAGACTGCAGACTGGTGTATGTGGTCCAGTGATGGAGCTACTGATGCTGTGTGTGTGTGTGTGTGTGTGTGTGTGTGTGTGTGTGTCTGTGTGTGTGTGTGTGTGTGTGTGTGTGTGTGTGTGTGTGTGTGTGTGTGTGTGTGTGTGTGTGCCCTGAGTGTTGCATGCTGGGACCAAATTGTTTTCTTCAAGGGATTAGGAAACCAACGTGGATTCATCTATTCTATGAGTAGATATCTATATCTATCCTCAGGTACTGCTATATTGTTGCCTTGGGTTTCTGTTAGTTTCCTTGTGAAATGGTTAAGTAGGTGTGTTAGAGGATGAAGACGATGACGACGATGAGAAGAAGTCCTGTTTCCTCCTCAAGTAACTGCTATGATTTGGACTCAAAATCAACTGTGTGCTCCATTCCCTCAACGCCCCTCCCCTCCCCTCGCTCCTACAGCTCCACAGCACCCTCTGGTGGCCACGCCCACCACCCCAATCCCCCCAGTGACCACGCCCACAGCCCCCTGGTGGCCACGCCCACAGCCCCACAGCCCCCTGGTAGCCACGCCCACCACCCACACACCCTGGTGGCCACGCGCACAACACTGCAAACTCCCTGGTGGCCACGCCCACAGCCCCCTGGTGGCCACGCCCACAGCCCCCTGGTGGCCACGCCCACATCCCCACAGCCCCCTGGTAGCCACGCCCACAGCACGCCCTTCCCTGATTGGCATCCATCACGCTCGTCCATCACAGTAGCACAAAATGCGACCCTTCTCAAAGGTAGAGGACCACAGGAGGGAGGGGTCAGGGGGGCTGCTTGGTGTCGTCATCTCTCTGCTCTCTGTCTTCACAACTCAAGATCCAAAAGACCAACAAAGATGGGTCACACGTTTTAGACACACACACACACACACACACACACACACACACACACACACACACACACACACACACACACACACACACACACACACACACACACACACACACACACACACACAAGCGCACCACACACCGTGATGTGTGTCACTGTGTCGGCAGATTACCTTGACAACCTGTAGGTAAACAACATTACGTCCTCATGAAGCACGTCCTTACTCCCCCCGAACTGAGGAGCCGACCCAGGGGACGCACACACAAACACACACACACACGCACACGCATAGACAAACTTACACACGCACATGTGTGTGCGTGTGTGCGTCTCTGAGGATACACACACACACTCAGCGGTGTGTGTGTGTATCCTCAGAGATGCTCCTCAGTCTCTCCCATCACCTTGGTTACACGTTTCCTAGCAACAAGTCTGTGGGGCGTAGCCAGTGGAGGAGAGGAAGGAGGAGAACACAAAGACCAGAACACACAACCCACATCCACACACAGATCCCAGTCCCAGCAGAACCCAGTCTAGACAGAACCCAGTCCCAGCAGAACCCAGTCTAGACAGAACCCAGTCCCATCAGAACCCAGTCTAGACAGAACCCAGTCTAGACAGAACCCAGTCCCAGCAGAACCCAGTCCCAGCAGAACCCAGTCTAGGCAGAACCCAGTCCCAGCAGAACCCAGTCTAGACAGAACCCAGTCCCAGCAGAACCCAGTCTAGACAGAACCCAGTCCCAGCAGAACCCAGTCTAGACAGAACCCAGTCCCAGCAGAACCCAGTCTAGACAGAACCAAGTCCACACAGAACCCAGTCCCAGAAGAACCCAGTCTAGACAGAACCCAGTCTAGACAGAACCCAGTCCCAGCAGAACCCAGTCTAGACAGAACCAAGTCCACACAGAACCCAGTCCCAGAAGAACCCAGTCTAGACAGAACCCAGTCCCATCAGAACCCAGTCTAGACAGAACCCAGTCTAGACAGAACCCAGTCCCAGCAGAACCCAGTCCCAGCAGAACCCAGTCTAGACAGAACCCAGTCCCATCAGAACCCAGTCTAGACAGAACCCAGTCCCAGCAGAACCCAGTCCCAGCAGAACCCAGTCCCAGCAGAACCCAGTCTAGACAGTACCCAGTCCCAGCAGAACCCAGTCTAGGCAGAACCCAGTCCCAGCAGAACCCAGTCTAGACAGAACCAAGTCCACACAGAACCCAGTCCCAGAATAACCCAGTCTAGACAGAACCCAGTCCCAGCAGAACCCAGTCTAGACAGAACCCAGTCCCATCAGAACCCAGTCTAGACAGAACCCAGTCTAGACAGAACCCAGTCCCAGCAGAACCCAGTCCCAGCAGAACCCAGTCTAGGCAGAACCCAGTCCCAGCAGAACCCGGTCTAGACAGAACCCAGTCTAGACAGAACCCAGTCCCAGCAGAACCCAGTCTAGACAGAACCCAGTCTAGACAGAACCCAGTCCCAGCAGAACCCAGTCTAGACAGAACCCAGTCCCAGCAGAACCCAGTCTAGGCAGAACCCAGTCCCAGCAGAACCCAGTCTAGACAGTACCCAGTCCCAGCAGAACCCAGTCTAGACAGAACCAAGTCCACACAGAACCCAGTCCCAGAAGAACCCAGTCTAGACAGAACCCAGTCCCAGCAGAACCCAGTCTAGACAGAACCAAGTCCACACAGAACCCAGTCCACACAGAACCCAGTCTAAACAGAACCCAGTCCACACAGAAACTAGTCCACACAGAACCAGTCTAAACTGGTTCTGCAGTGCCGCAGTGAGCAGCGTCTCAGCTCAGGTGAACGTAGTTAGGGTCAAATCTCACCGGGGAGGGGGGGGGGGGCACTAGGGTGGGTCAGGCCACCAGGGGGGGGTCCCTCGGAGCGAGGGGTTCAGAGGGGCTAAGGAGCTCGTCCGTCCTGACTGACAGGAGGAGCAGCAGCCTGTCGTAGCCCCGCCCCTCCAGTCTCCAGGACACGCTGGCGTCACCTGGCGCCACAACCCAGGGACACAGAGCTAGCAGGCTACGGTTAGCCCCGCCCCTCCAGTCTCCAGGACACGCTAGCGTCACCTGGCGCCACAATACAGGGACACAGAGCTAGCAGGCTACGGTTAGCCCCGCCCCTCCAGTCTCCAGGACACGCTAGCGTCACCTGGTGCCACAACACAGGGACACAGAGCTAGCAGGCTACGGTTAGCCCCGCCCCTCCAGTCTCCAGGACACGCTGGCGTCACCTGGTGCCACAACACAGGGACACAGAGCTGGCAGGCTCTGGTTAGCCCCGCCCCTCCAGCCTCCAGGACACGCTAGCGTCACCTGGCGCCACAACACAGGGGCACAGAGCTGGCAGGCTCTGGTTAGCCACGCTTCAGGAACGGGGAAATCCTAACCTTCCTTCTTACTAGATTAGTATAAGTAATTAGTAAGAAGTGCTATGAATCATTGCGCTCGCATTAGCAGTGCTAGTGCTAATGCTAGCGTTAGCAGATCTAGCGTTAGCAGTGGTAGCAGAGCAGCCTCACTGCTATCTTACCTGGCCCAGTTCCCCCCCGAGAGAGGTTGTGTTCATCTGACCGCTGTCCTCGCTGCTCCCCGGATTGTGTGTGTCAGCAGTGGTGTTTGAGAGTGTGTGTGTGTGTGTGTGTGTGTGTGTGTGTGTGTGTGTGTGTGTGTGTGTGTGTGTGTGTGTGTGTGTGTGTGTGTGAGTGTGTGGGGGGGTGGCTGGAATGGATTGGATTAGGAGCACTGGAGGTATTAGTGAGCTGTCTCTAAGAAACACACACATACTGTGTATGTGTGTGTGTGTGTGTGTGTGTGTGTGTGTGTGTATAGGTCTGTAGGTGTTTAGGTGTGTGTGTGTATGTTTGTATGTGTGTGTGTGTTTGTGTATGTGTGTATTTACCCGTGTATGTGGGTGTGTTTGTGTGTGTGCATGTGTGTAAGTGTATGTGTGTGTGTGTGTGTGTGTGTGTGTGTGTGTGTGTTTGCGTGCTCAGGAGGGATTATGAGGACAGGAAATGTTTTCTACTGACCTAGAATCAGATTTCTTTGATCAGTAGACAATGAAGGGATTCTAGCCTGGCACACACACACAAACACACACACACACACACACACACACACACACACACACACACACACACACACACACACACACACACACACACACACACACACACGCGCGCGCGCGCGGACGCAAACATACCGGGGACACACACACACACCTTACTGAATAGAAACTTGGTAGTCCTCTGAATACAACATATGGAAATGCAGAATGTACACCTATATGTGAGTGAGGAGGAGAGAGAGGAGGAGAGAGAGGAGGAGAGGAGAGAGGGGGAGGAGAGAGGAGGAGGAGGAGGAGGAGAGAGGAGGAGAGGAGAGAGGAGGAGGAGAGAGGAGGAGGAGGAGGAGAGGAGAGAGGAGGAGGGGAGAGAGGAGGAGGAGAGGAGAGAGGAGGAGGCAATGCTGGCAAAGAAGAGGGCAAGCCAAACACCTAGCTAACACCTAGCTAAGACCTAGCTTACACCTAGACAACAACTAGCCAACACCTAGCTAACACCTAGCTAACACCTAGCTTACACCTAGACAACACCTAGCTAACAAGTAGCAAACACCTAGCTAACACCTAAATAACACCTACCCAACACCTAGCTGGTTACCTGTATCAGCTCTTTAACCCGCTGGTTAACGTTATCACCTCTTTAACCCGCTGGTTAACTGTATGAGCTCTTTAACCCGCTGGTTAACTGTATCAGCCCTTTAACCCGCTGGTTAACTGGTTAACTGTGAGTTATGGGTTACCAGAGGTTTTTTCAGCTCATGTGTGTGAAGGGGAGGAAATGATGTCAGAAAACGTGTAATGTGTACGTCACACAGACCCTCAGTGTGTGTGTGTGTGTGTGTGTGTGTGTGTGTGTGTGTGTGTGTGTGTGTGTGTGTGTGTGTGTGTGTGTGTGTGTGTGCGTGCGTGCGTGCGTGCGTGCGTGCGTGCGTGCGTGCGTGCGTGCGTGCGTGCGTGCGTGCGTGCGTGCGTGCGTGCGTGCGTGCGTGCGTGCGTGCGTGCGTGCGTGCGTGTGTGGTTGTGTGGGTGTGTTGCCGTCTCCAACAGGGCCATTATAAAAGACCTCTGACAGTAGAAACAACCCAAGTCATTGACCAAACGTCTGACCCCAGACCCCTGAAAGCTTCATGCGAGGAGAATGAAACGTTGTTGTGAGCGTTTGAATGTCTCTGGACTGAAGAGTCCTCTGGGTGAGAAGGTCCAGTAGCTCAAGGTGTTCCTTCAGTGGGCAGCTAGCAGAACGCTAGCAGAACGTTAGCAGAAGGCTAGCAGAACACTAGCGGCTAGCAGAACATGAGCGGAATGCTAGCGGCTAGCAGAATGCGAGCAGAACGCTAGCGGCTAGCAGAATGCTAGTGGGTGGCAGAACGCTAGCGGCTAGCAGAACGCTAGCAGAACGCTAGCAGAACACTAGCGGCTAGCAGAACGCCAGCGGCTAGCAGAACGCTAGTAGAATGCAAGCAAAACAGGGGGTCCTCCCTATGTTCCCCGGGTCCTATGTTCCCTGTTTTTCCCAAAAAGGATCCTATGTTCCCCTGTAGCCATACATACCGGGGAGCATAGGACCCTTTTTGGGAAAAGCGGGGAACATAGGCCCCTTTTCTGGGAAAAGGGTCCTATGTTCCCCGCAATCTATCAATCTTTGAAAATATTTAAACTTTGACGAGACATTTGCGTGATGACAGCCAATTGGCGTTCAACAGCGTGGCCACTGAGTGACATGTGTAACGTAACAGCCAATCAGCGTTCAACCGGCCAACTCAGTGCAGTGCAGTCCGGGGTGAACTGCAGCATTGAGGAGAAAGTGATTGTTGCCGTTTGCGACTCCCAGAGCTCTTTATATAATAGTATATAATATAATATAATTGTATAATAATATCACGGCCAAAAGCTCTGTGCGCCTCCGGATGGCCGTAGCGCGGTGAGCTCTCGTAGGGATTGGGCTTCTCGGGGTTTGTTTACCAGCGTATGAATAGACTGCGTCAGGTTCTCCGACGTCTCTCCCTCTTCCAAAAAAGGTAAAGACATGCAATGGTAGTTATCTCGGCCGGAATTTGGCAGTAATGGTTGAAAAAGTAACAGACCGGGGATCATAGAACCCTTTTTTTTAAAGGGGCCTATGTTCCCCGGTCAAATACATATAGGGGAACATAGGACCCTTTTTGGGAAAAGCAGGGAACATTGGACCCTTTTTTAAAAAAGGGTCCTATGTTCCCCGGTCTCATACAAAGAGGGGAACATAGGACCCGGGGAACATAGGACCCGGGGAACATAGGACCCGGGGAACATAGGACCCGGGGAACATAGACACGCTCCCGCAAAACAGTAGCGGCTAGCACAGCGGTCGGGAACCTATGGCTCTTCCAGTGATGGCATATGGCTCCCAGACAATTTTGAGTTGAACAAAAAATAAAAAATAAATAAATAAATAAAAATAATATTTTTTTAAAGAAATCTTGCGATATTTCTTAATAATACTGTGTCATTTTAAAGTAAACAGAAATTAGTTTTGAAGATAAATGTCATGGGTCGCGGGTCGGGTCGGGAACCAATGGCTCGCGAGCATGTCCGGGTCATTGTAAAGGTGAAGATTAGCAATTAGCAACAAAAACAATACAACACATTTACCAGATAGCCAACCAGTTTATCCGCTTCAACCCTTGTAACGGAAAGGATGGCGAAAAGAAAAAAATAGGATGATTACCGTGCATTCCAGGCTGCGTGGACAGAGGAATTTGCATTTGTTGAGAGGAGGATCTGCGGTATGTCTAATATGCAATGATAAAATTGCATCGATGAAACGGTCAAATATAAAGCGGCACTTCGATACGCACCATGCTTCATTTGCATCAAAATATCCAGCGGGGGACAGCAGGAAACAGGCATGTGAGGAGCAACAGCGGAGAGCTTTGCGGGTGCTTTGGCAATAGTAAGGAATGGAAAGCCATTCACAGATGGCGAATATGCCAAAACATTCATGCTTGATGTGGCCAATGAACTGTTTGATGACTTCCCAAATAAAGACAAGATAATCAAACGAATAAAAGACATGCCCTTGTCAGCTAGAACCGTGCACGATCGTAGCATCATGATGGCAAATCAAGTCGAGGAAACACAAATTAAGGACATAAACGCCAGGGCATACTTTTCTCTCGCGTTAGATGAGTCAACAGACGTTAGCCATCTATCTCAGTGCAGTATAATTGCCAGGTATGCTGCAGGTGACACACTGCGTGAGGAAAGCTTGGCTGTTTTGCCAATGAAAGGGACAACAAGAGGAGAGGATTTATTCACGGCTTTCATGGAGTTTGCTATAGAAAAAAAACTACCCATGGATAAACTTATTTCTGTCTGTACTGATGGTGCGCCCTGTATGTTGGGGAAGAACAAAGGATTTGAGGCGCTTCTCCGTGAACATGAAAAGAGAGCCATCCTGAGTTTTCATTGCATCCTGCACCAGGAGGCGCTTTGCGCTCAGACGTGTGCCAAGGAGCTTGGTGAGGTGATGTCGCTGGTCATTCAAGTGGTCAACTTTATTGTTGCCCGAGCTTTAAATGATCGCCAGATAGAGCTCTGTTAGAAGAAGTTGGTAATCATTATCCCGGTCTGATTTTACTAACCCTAACCCTAACCTAACCCTAACCCTAACCCTAACCCTAACCCTAACCCTAACCCTAACCCTAACCCTAACCCTAACCCTAACCTAACCCTAACCCTAACCTAACCCTGTAAAATGGGGGAAGGTGCTCAGCCGTTTTGCAGCTTGTCTGAGTGAAATCCAGACTTTTCTTGAAATGAAAGGCGTCAAGCATCCTGAGCTAGAGAACAGTGGCTGGCTCCACAGTTTCACTATCTCGTGGACATAACTGGCCATCTGAACCAGCTCAATGTGAAAATGCAAGGTATTGGAAATACAATCTCATCCCTTCATCAAGCGGTGTTTGCATTTAAAAGCAAGCTGGAAGTCTTTCTCAGGGACATTGAAACAGGTCGTCTTCTGCACTTTGAAAGACTGCAACAATTTA
The DNA here is from genome assembly GCF_026213295.1 of Gadus chalcogrammus. Taxonomy (NCBI): domain Eukaryota; kingdom Metazoa; phylum Chordata; class Actinopteri; order Gadiformes; family Gadidae; genus Gadus; species Gadus chalcogrammus. The sequence goes on along the minus strand of NC_079428.1, from coordinate 69,557 downwards.
GAGAAGCATGCTTAGCTAGTGAGTCCACTCAACATCTGGATCTCCAGCAGCTAGCTGGCTTTACGTCCAATCTCCTGCAGTCATTCAAAGCACGTTTTGGAGAATTTCGTGCGCGCACTGGGCTTTTCAAGTTCATCACTCATCCACATGAGTCTGCAGTGGACAAAATCGACCTGACATACATCCCCGGGGTCTCTATTGGAGACTTTGAGCTGGAAGTTGCTGACCTGAAGGCATCAGACATGTGGACGAGTAAGTTCAAGACACTTAATGGAGAGTTGGAAAGTCTTGCGCGACAGCGAGCAGAACTGGCGAGGGAACACAAATGGACAGAAATTAAAAATCTTCAACCTGAAGAGCAGCTGATTCTTAAAACTTGGAACGAGCTTCCTGTGACATACCACACAATGCAGCGTGTGAGTATTGCCGTATTGACCATGTTTGGCTCTACATATGCATGTGAGCAGTCATTCTCGCATATGAGGAACATAAAGAGCAACCTACGCTCACGTTTAACTGATGGAAGCCTCAACGCCTGCATGAAGCTCAACCTCACCACGTATGAACCAGACTACAAGGCCATCAGCAAAACCATGCAACACCAGAAGTCGCATTAAAAGTAAGACATATTTAATTTATTATATGTTAAAAATACAATATGGCTCTCAATGAAATATATTTAGAAATATTTGGGTTTTAAGGCTCTCCCAGTGAAAAAGGTTCCCGACCTCTGGGCTAGCAGAACATTAGCAGCTAGCAGAATGATATTGGCTAGCAGATGTTCAACTGCTTCTTCCACTTCTTTTTCAGAATTGATTGAGTAGAAAAGTTATTTCCGTATGTTCTAATTACCAGCTAGAAGGTAGCATCTTTAAAAGATACTAACTTCCTTCATGACTAGTTCCTTCCTCCTCAAAAAGCACATGGAGAGGAGCCATGTTTCCAGCAACAAACCCAAAGATCTTTGAGCTCTTCACCCTTTATCTCAATCTGGGATTGAAAGAAGGATAGAGGGAAAGAGGAGCAGACCGAACTCTGACATCACAACGAGTTCTGCTGCCCTTCTACAGGCAGGGCTGTCCTCCTGTGTTCTGTGCTGCTCTATGGGCCTTCTGTCTCTGATCGCTGGTGGAAAACAGACCATTATTTCATCCAAAGCCAGACTCTAACCTCTTGACACACAGGAATGTAAGCTCCATGCCCACACACACCATGTCGCACACGCTGACCACCTCCTTATAAACTCTGAGGAAATATTCAGAGCAACTTAATGAGAGACCTTTCCTCAATATGGTTCATGTACTAGACTTCAATCCTAAGCGTTGGCTGTTGGAGATCGACGTTTGTGTGTGCGTCTGTGTGTGTCCGGTGTGTGTGTCCGGTATGTGTGTGTGTGTGCATGTGTCTGGGGTGTGTGTGTGTGTTTGTGTCTGGTTTGTGTTTGTGTGTGCGTGTTTGTGTCCAGTGTGTGTGTCTGGTGTGTGTGTCTGGTGTGTGTGTGTGTGTGTGTGTGTGGGTGTGTGTGTGTGTGTGTGTGTGTGTGTGTGTGTGTGTGTGTGTGTGTGTGTGCGCGTTTGTGTTTGTGTGCGTGTGTGTGTGTCTAGTGTGTGTGTTTGTATGTGTGCGTGTGCATGTGTGTGTGTGTGTGTGTGTGTGTGCGTGTGTGTGTGTGTGTGTGTGTGTGTGTGTGTGCTGATCCTCGGGGGACTGAGACTGACTCGGTGGGGGACGGACTTTGCTAACTGGATTAGACCAGCTAACCTGAACAGAGCCTCACACCCCCCCACCCAGCTCACTAATACTCCACCCTAACCCAGAGACAGGGCACGCCTCCTCTAACAGACAGGACACGCCTCCTCTTACAGACAGGACACGCCCCCCAGCTCACTAATACTTCACCCTAACCCAGAGACAGGACACGCCTCCTCTAACAGACAGGACACGCCTCCTCTTACAGACAGGACACGCCCCACAGCTCACTAATACTCCACCCTAACCCAGAGACAGGACACGCCTCCTCCAACAGACAGGACACGCCCCCCAGCTCACTAATACTCCACCCTGACACAGAGACAGGACATGCCTCCTCTAACAGACAGGACACGCCTCCTCTAACAGACAGGACACGCCCCCCAGCTCACTAATACTCCAGCCTAACACAGAGACAGGACACGCCTTCTCTAACAGACAGGACACGCCTCCTGCTCTAACACAGACAAGTCCCTCCCCCTCTCCCCCAAGCGCTTATAACTCCCTGATGCATGCTGGGTAGCAAGGTTGGTTGTTCAGGATCACGTTGCCATGGCGACCTCTTGTGGAGTTTGTGGGTCTTTGGTTTCGCTCAGCTTCATTGTGGGCGTCGCCCACTGAACTGGTGACCCTATATGCTGGGACATGATTGGCAGAGCTTCAGGAGCGGAACCAGCAGGAAGTGATGAAATGCAAATCAATGATGTCATATTAAAACTAAGATGATGCCATAAGGGAGAAGAACAAAGGACCCACAAAACACCCCCCCGTCACACGCACACACGCACACACACACACACACACACACACACACACACACACACACACACACACACACACACACACTAGGGATGGGCAAAATGATTATTTTCCGGGAACTAGTTCTTTCAGTTCAGTTCACCATAACGATTCGTTTATTTGATTTGTTCGTTACGTCAGATTTCGTCATTTGGTGTCTAAAAAATACGAACTGCAGTTTAATTTCTTTGTTTGTACTTAAAATGACGTAGACTCCTGGGATTGGGAAATGCGTTTATCCAATAAACAGATGGAGGTCAAGTCTATTTTCTAAAAAATGTAGGGGGATATATGAGTGGCCCCACGTCGAATGGTATGACCCAAGATACGTCAGACAGAGAAAGCACGCATATTCGACGGTACCGCCATGTCATTTGTTTACCCAGGTGCCATTGCAACACCATTGCTACCTCTCATTGGCTGAATCTTTGAGAACGTTGTAGACTCAATCAATACAAGTCGCGGGGAGACGAAGCTCTGTTCGTTTGTATATTTTATTTACGTGACCATTTTTTTGGTTTATGTTAAAAAAAAAGAATCAAAGAACCAGTTCCACTTGTTTTGGGGAACCAGTTGTTGTCGTTCACGTTCGGATTTCGTTCGTTGTAACAAATCGGTCGCGACCGACTCATCCCTAACACACACACACACACACACACACACACACACACACACACACGCACCCAGCAGTCTTCAGTGTCTCTGAGCCCTTCCTGTAGTGACTCAGTGTTCCCGAGCCCTTCCTGTAGTGACACAATGTTCCCGGTCCCTTCCTGTAGTGACACAATGTTCCCGAGCCCTTCCTGTATTGACTCATTGTTCCCGATCCCTTCCTCTAGTGACTCAATGTTCCCGATCCCTTCCTGTAGTGACTCAGTGTTCCTGAGCCCTTCCTGTAGTGACTCAGTGTCCCTGATCCCTTCCTCTAGTGACTCAATGTTCCCGATCCCTTCCTGTAGTGACTCAGTGTTCCTGAGCTCTTCCTGTAGTGACTCAGTGTTCCCGATCCCTTCCTCTAGTGACTCAGTGTTCCCGATCCCTTCCTGTAGTGACTCAGTGTTCCCGATCCCTTCCTGTAGTGACTCAGTGTTCCCGATCCCTTCCTGTAGTGACTCAGTGTTCCCGATCCCTTCCTGTAGTGACTCAGTGTTCCCGAGCCCTTCCTGTAGTGACTCAGTGTTCCCGATCCCTTCCTGTAGTGACTCAGTGTTCCCGAGCCCTTCCTGTAGTGACTCAGTGTTCCCGATCCCTTCCTCTAGTGACTCAGTGTTCCCGATCCCTTCCTGTAGTGACTCAGTGTTCCCGAGCCCTTCCTGTAGTGACTCAGTGTCCCTGATCCCTTCCTGTAGTGACTCAGTGTCCCTGATCCCTTCCTGTAGTGACTCAGTGTTCCTGAGCCCTTCCTGTAGTGAATATATTCAACATTCCTTCCTGTCCTCAGCCTGAGAGACAACAGAGCCGAGCTATCCAGACCAGAGAAGCCGCCACAGAGAGATAGATTGGTAGACCACCTTCAAACCCCACAGGCATTGCTAATGGATAGTTTCAATTAAAAAATATTCAGGCATAACATTCAGCTCTCAGAGAGAAGGATCTCTGAGACACGGAGACACATCAACCCCAAACACATAACTCCCCTGAAACGCACAACCCTAACCCTAACCCTAACCCTAACCCTATGGAAAGTGAGCGGTTCCTAAAGAAGGTCAACGTCTCCTAAAGGAGGTCAACGTCTCCTACAGGAGGTCGGCGTCTCCTAAAGGAGGTCAACGTCTCCTACAGGAGGTCGGAGTCTCCTACCACCCCTCTTCCAGCTCCTCTAAACTCTGTCGGCTCCAGAATCCAGACGAGGTAAAAGGAACTATGAGGAGCATCTTGCCCATGTGTTTGATACCAGTGTGGAAAGAAGCAGAGTTAACGTGGAGCCCAACCCTAAACCTATCCTTAACCCTTATCCCGGTTAACTGGCTGACCCTAACCCTAACCCTAACCCCAACCGCGGTTAACTGGCTGACCCTAACCCTAACCCCAACCGCGGTTAACTGGCTGACCCTAACCCTAACCCTAACCCCAACCGTGGTTAACTGGCTGGCCCTAACCCCAACCCCAACCGTGGTTAACTGGCTGACCCTAACCCTAACCCCAACCGTGGTTAACTGGCTGACCCTAACCCTAACCCCAACCGCGGTTAACTGGCTGACCCTAACCCTAACCCTAACCCCAACCGTGGTTAACTGGCTGGCCCTAACCCTAACCCCAACCGTGGTTAACTGGCTGACCCTAACCCTAACCCTAACCCCAACCGTGGTTAACTGGCTGGCCCTAACCCTAACCCCAACCGTGGTTAACTGGCTGACCCTAACCCTAACCCCAACCGTGGTTAACTGGCTGACCCTAACCCTAACCCCAACCGTGGTTAACTGGCTGACCCTAACCCTAACCCCAACCGCGGTTAACTGGCTGACCCTAACCCTAACCCCAACCGCGGTTAACTGGCTGACCCTAACCCTAACCCCAACCGCGGTTAACTGGCTGACCCTAACCCTAACCCTAACCCCAACCGTGGTTAACTGGCTGACCCTAACCCTAACCCTAACCGTGGTTAACTGGCTGACCCTAACCCTAACCCCAACCGCGGTTAACTGGCTGACCCTAACCCCAACCGTGGTTAACTGGCTGACCCTAACCCTAACCCCAACCGTGGTTAACTGGCTGACCCTAACCCTACCCCTAAGAGGGACGTCTGGCTTACGCCCCCATGAGAGGGAAGACAAGGAGGGGAGGAGGGGGAGACAAGGAGGGGAGGAGGGGGGAGGGGGGTGAGGGGAGCAGGGGAGCGGGGTGGAGGGGGGAGGAGGGGGAGACGAGGAGGGGAGCGGGGGGGAGGAGGGGGAGACGAGGAGGGGAGCAGGGGGAGGGGGGAGGAGGGGGAGGGGAGGAGGGGAGCAGGGGGAGGGGGGAGGAGGGGGAGGGGAGGAGGGGAGCAGGGGGAGGGGGCAGAGGTTTCGGTATCAATAATTCAAGCATGGAGGCCAACACCCCCACCCCCCCAGGAATATGAGTCAGAGACACATCCCTCTACCCTACTGGTAATATCACAATTCAGCCTCTACCCTACTGGTAATATCACAATTCAGCCTCTACCCTACTGGTAATATCACAATTCAGCCTCTACCCTACTGGTAATATCATTATTCAGCCTCTACCCTACTGGTAATATCACAATTCAGCCTCTACCCTACTGGTAATATCACAATTCAGCCTCTACCCTACTGGTAATATCATTATTCAGCCTCTACCCTACTGGTAATATCATTATTCAGCCTCTACCCTACTGGTAATATCACAATTTAGCCTCTACCCTATTGGTAATATCATTATTCAGCCTCTACCCTACTGGTAATATCATAATCCAGCCTCTCCTACTTGAGCAGACAGAACTAGAGGAACAGGAGCAGACAGAACTAGAGGAACAGAGAAGCTTTAAGTGCAACAGCGACACATTAGTTTTTGTGGGCAAGGATTTGAATCACAGCAGAGCACAGGTGTTCTGGACACGCCCACACACACATACACAGACAGACAGACAGACAGACAGACAGACAGACAGACAGACAGACAGACAGACAGACAGACAGACAGACAGACAGACAGACAGACAGACAGACAGACAGACAGACAGACAGACAGACAGACAGACAGACAGACAGACAGACAGACAGACAGACAGACAGACAGACAGACAGACAGACAGACAGACACGTTGCCTCTTCCAAAAGCCTGGCTCAGAGTAAACAACAAAATACTGTGTGACTTCACATGGGCGAGAGAGAGAGAGAGAGAGAGAGAGAGAGAGAGAGAGAGAGAGAGAGAGAGAGAGAGAGAGAGAGAGAGAAGGAAAGAGTGAGAGAAAGAGTGAGAGAAAGAGGAGAAAGGAGAGAGGAGAGAGGAGTGGAGAGGGAGGGGAAAGGAGACAGGAGAGGAGAAGGAGCGAGGAGAGGAGAGAAGAGAGGAGGAGCGAGGATAGGAGAGAGGATGGACGGGCTGGGGGAGATAAGAGAGCTAGAGGTACTGAAAGGGGAGCTACACATCCAAGAGACTATCCCCACAATACACTCAATGGTTCTACACATCGCTCCAGCTAACATCTAACACCATCCATCAGTCCACACGTGTGTGTGTGTGTGTGTGTGTGTGTGTGTGTGTGTGTGTGTGTGTGTGTGTGTGTGTGTGTGTGTGTGTACCTTCTTGGGTCTCCTCCTCCTCTGCCCGAGGCCGTTGAGACGATCTCCAGCCTCCAGGCAGTACTGAGAGTAACTGTCCTCGCTCATCCTCTCACCATTCACTCACTCATCTGAAACACTCTGACCTCCTCCTAGCCTCTCCTGCTCTGAGGCTCCTCCTCCTAGCCTCTCCTGCTCTGAGGCTCCTCCTCCTAGCCTCTCCTACTCTGAGGCTCCTCCTCCTCTCTCCTAGTGGAGCGGAGAGCTCCACTAAGAGAGAGAGAGAGAGAGAGAGAGAGAGAGAGAGAGAGAGAGAGAGAGAGAGAGAGAGAGAGAGAGAGAGAGAGAGAGAGGGGGTAAAAGAGGCAGGAGGGCGTAGGGGGTCTCTAATGGCGTTGCCATAGCAGCAGCTGCTGCCACCAAGCTTTATGTGGAACCAAAACCACCACACACACAAAGACACACACACACACACACACACACACACACACACACACACACACACACACACACACACACACACACACACACACACACACACACACACACACACAGGGAATACATCATATATATACATACATATATAAATATATTATATATATACAGTCCAGTCATTTCTCCCCCACCTTTCAAGACAACAGATTGGCCAGTTAGGGTTGCAATGAGTTTGAAATCAGCCAATCTGAAGAAGCTCAGCTTTTTGTTTATCTTGTTAAATCCAAAAGGACTAGTGATATAAATATAACAATATCAATCTAATATAACATTAATTGTAATGTACCATTCATTGTAATATACCGTAAAAATTATATTATATTATATATCAAACATAATATAATGTTACTATTATATATATTAGGTACGATAATTAACCCTAACCCCATATTATCAATATAATATCATATCACATGAGCCCGAGGCAGTCGCGCCCCGTCATTCTGTTCATCTTCTGATTGGATCAATAATACCACCGACCAATGAGGATTAAGCTCCATATCACGTATACTGGTCCATGCCCAGCCTTTTGTTGTCTGCAGAAACGCACACACACACTCACACACACACACACACACACACACACACACACACACACACACACACACACACACACACACACACACACACACACACACACACACACATACACACACACACACACACACACACACACACACACACACACACACACACACACACACACACACACTCCCGTCTACGACCCCCCCCCCCCCCCCCCGGACCTTTCTGCTTGTTTTGGGCAGAAGAACACCGTCTATATGCTAATGAGCAGTTAGCCTGCAGCTACATGATGAAAGAGGAGAGGAGAGGAGGAGAGGAGGGGGAGAGGAGAGAGGAGGAGGAGAGAGGAGGAGAGGAGAGAGGAGGAGAGGAGAGGAGAGGAGGGTGAGAGGAGAGGAGGGGGAAAGGAGAGAGGAGGAGAGGAGAGAGGAGAGGAGGGTGAGAGGAGAGGAGGGGGAGAGGAGAGAGGAGGAGAGGAGAGGGGCGAAGAGGAGGGGAGGAGAGAGGAGAGGAGAGAAGGGGAGGAGGAGGAGATGAGAGAGGAGAGAGGAGAGGAGAGAGGATAGGAGAGAAGAGAGGAGGAGAGGAGAGGGGAGAGAAGGAGAGGAGAGGAGGCGAGGAGAGAGGAGAGAAGAGAGAAGAGAGAAGAGGAGAGGAGAGGAGAGGAGAGGAGGAGGAGGAGATGAGAGAGGAGAGACGATATGATAGGAGAGAGGAGGAGAGAAGAGGGGAGGAGAGGAGAGGAGAGGAGGGGAGGGGAGGAGAGAGGAGAGGAGAGGAGGAGGGTATTATCTGTTAACAGCAGGAGAGGTGGGGGAGGGGAGTGTTGGGGAGCCACCCCAGACGGTGTGGGAGGGGCACAAGTAGAATCAGCTCATCTGAGACCTCAGAAGAGCTGATAGAGTCAACCCCAGCCCAACCCTTTAGTGGAGAGTTCAGTCTCAAAAGAGGAGGGTTAGGGGTTAACCCTAACCCTTAATGAGTGGTAGGGGGCACCTGTGTGAAAGGGAGCGTTGCTTTGGAAGTCTTTTTGTTTTTCTGACATCAAGAGATGAGAGAGAATATTGTCCAGTATATACTGTGTGGTTTCGTTGGTGAGTTGTCTTTGTGTATCACCATGGCAGTATCTACATTAAATAAAATGTTTATAACTACTCGACCCATTGTCTGAAACCAGTCAGTAACGAAGCAAAGTGAGTTGTATCCATCGATTGTATTCTAGAGATAGATAGATAGATAGATAGATAGATAGATAGATAGATAGATAGATGGATGGATGGATGGATGGATGGATGGATGGATGGATGGATGGATGGATGGATGGATGGATGGATAGATGGATAGAATACAATAGATAGATAGAATACAATAGATAGATAGATATAAACAATAGATAGTATAGAATAGAATAGGCTGAAGAATAAGGGATGAGAATGTAACCCCACAGGCCCCGTGACACCAGCCATACCACTACCCCGCCCTAACTGCTGGGGTTGTGGTGTCGTGTCGCCCCCTTGTGGACCTCTCGCTACATTGCACAATGATTCCGATAATCCTCTACGCTACATGCTTGCCATCACAGCAGACGAATATCAGATACAACGTACAACTCCTACACAAGATGGTTAATAAATACTAAAATTATTATATTGTGATTAATTGTGATTAATATTATGAACAATTACTATGGACGTTGGATAATGATGATTCGGTAGACCCAAAAGGGGGCGGTGTTGACCTTATGATTTAATAAAGAAGGTGGCCGTCGGCCAAGAGAGAGAGTGATACTGTGTGTGTGTGTGTGTCTGTGTGTGTATGTGTATGTGTATGTGTGTGTGTGTGTGTGTGTGTGTGTGTGTGTGTGTGTGTGTGTGTGTGTGTGTGTGTGTGTGTGTGTGTGTTCATGTGTGAGTGTGTGCGTGTATGTGTGTGTGCTATTCCTAGCTCCAGACTGACACAGTTCCCAGCTGTCAGAGAGAGAGAGAGAGAGAGAGAGAGAGAGAGAGAGAGAGAGACCAAAGGTAAATGAAGAGCAGGTAAATTAAGACTGGTCCTTCCGACCAGTCAGAGTACTGATCCGCAGAGGTTTCTTACTGGGAGTCCCAGGGAGCTGGTGTGGTTACCAGACTGGTCACCAGTTCAGGGTTTAAACGGCAGCAGAGACGGCAGTGAGGAGGATGCTGAACTCTGAAGGCTGAATCACACAGGATTCAACTATTGTTTGATCATAGCTCATTAGTTCAGGTCGGAGGCAGACACGACTAATCAATACAGATAACAGGAGCCTCCACTGGGGGAGCAGACACGACTTATCAATACAGATTACAGGAGACAGAACCTGGAAACAGGTGGTTCATTGGGTCTGGAAGAACTCAATTTGATTAGAAAAGATGTCAAAACAATTTGTTTTAAATGATGTTGGTATTCTATAAATATACACAGCTAGAGAGACTGACAAAACGACAGATATAAAGCCAGCTGGATAGACAGGCAGAAAGACAGACATAAAGCCAGCTGGACAGACAGACAGAAAGACAGACATAAAGCCAGCTAGACTGACAGACAGAAAGACAGACATAAAGCCAGCTGGACAGAGTCACATAGCTCTCATTGTTTCCTGTGAACACTGAGCTTTCCTCAAAGGAACTCTGAGCAGCCGACCAGGAGACCACAACCCCCTCAGGGACTCCTGAAGTCTCCTCCCTCTTGAAGGCTTTGATTTATTTGAAAAGATCGACGCAGCGATTCCACTGACAAATGTTATCAACGCTGGTCGGCTTCGGTTTGATATTGTTCTGTTCATTGAGTGAACAACAAGGTGGTCTCATATATATAGTGTTTCCCCCAGCACTGTGTGGCTAAGGCGGCCGCCTTAACAACAGAAGGGGCCCACCTTGACTACTAATGTATAAATAAATATTTTTTTTATAAATATTTTTTAATTATTATGCAATAACAAACTGCAAAACTCTCATACGGAAAGAACATACTTCCATCAATTACAAAAAATAAAGCATCGTCATACTGTTCAAAAGCTTTTTCAATGGAATTGGAACGGTGGCATCAGGTGGTTGTAGATATAGTTTTGCGATATGAAACCTTCACTTTATACTATATATATATGCTATGTACTATAACCCAATAATAATATACTATATAGTAGTATAGATATTATAGTATTGGGTTATAGTACATAGCATATATAGTATTATATATTATAATATTGGGTTATAGTACATAGCATATATAGTAGTACATATATATTATAGCTTTGGGTTATAGTATATAGTAGTATATATAATACAGTATATAGTAGTATATATATAATAGCATTGGGTTATAGCATATAGTAATATAATATAGTATGTATTAGTATATATATTATAGTGTTGGATTATAGTACATAGTAAATATAGTAGTATATATATTATAGCATTGGGTTATAGCATATAGTAGTATATATAATATAGTATATAGTAGTATATATAATATAGTATATAGTAGTATATATATTATAGTATTGGGTTATAGTACGTAGTATATATAGTATTATATATATTATAGCTTTTGGTTATAGTACATAGTTTACATAGTAATATATATATTAGAGCATTGGATTATAGTACGTAGTATCTATATTATAGCATTGGGTTATAGTATATAGTAGTATATAAAATACAGTATATAGTAGAATAGTTATTATAGTATTGGGTTATAGTACGTATATAGAAGTATATATAATACAGTATATAGTAGCATATATATTATAGTATTGGGTTAGAGCAGTATATAGTAGTATTTATAATACAGTATATAGTAGTATATATATTATAGCATTGGGTTATAGCATATAGTAGTATATATGCCACCTTTCCTCTTCTGACCACCATTGTACACTGTATTGTAATGTATTGTATTGTATTGTATTGAAGCACTTAACTGTGTAGCAACTGCAGCAGCTGCTATCATGTCTGTAATACGGGGAATTGATTAACGTAGCGATTGTGATACTTGCACTTGGTTCTATGAACATCCTTTCTGTACCGACAGCGATATATTGATGCACTTCTTATGACAAATGTACCTATTGTAAGTCGCTTTGGATAAAAGCGTCTGCTAAATGCCCTAAATGTAAATGTAAATATAATATAGTATATATTAGTATATATATTATAGTGTTGGATTATAGTACATAGTAAATATAGTAGTATATATATTATAGCATTGGGTTATAGTATATAGTAGTATATATAATATAGTATATAGC
>NC_079428.1:0-52500 GCF_026213295.1 Gadus chalcogrammus | reverse complement strand
GTGCTTGTGTAGTGAATAATGAGTACTAGTATTCAGAGGGATGTGTCACTATAGTGTGGGTAGTGAATGGTGAGTACTAGTATTCAGAGGGTGGTCTCACTATAGTGTGGATAGTGAATGGTGAGTACTAGTATTCCGAGGGTTGTGTCACTATAGTGTGGATAGTGAATGGTGAGTACTAGTATTCAGAGGGTGGTCTCACTATAGTGTGGATAGTGAATAATGAGTACTAGTATTCAGAGGGTTGTGTCACTATAGTGTGGATAGTGAATGGTGAGTACTAGTATTCAGAGGGTGGTCTCACTATAGTGTGGATAGTGAATGGTGAGTACTAGTATTTAGAGGGTTGCGTCACTATAGTGTGGATAGTGAATGGTGAGTACTAGTATTCAGAGGGTAGTGTCACTATAGTGTGGATAGTGAATGGTGAGTACTAGTATTTAGAGGGTTGTGTCACTATAGTGTGGATAGTGAATGGTGAGTACTAGTATTCCGAGGGTTGTGTCACTATAGTGTGGATAGTGAATGGTGAGTACTAGTATTTAGAGGGTTGCGTCACTATAGTGTGGATAGTGAATGGTGAGTACTAGTATTCAGAGGGTGGTCTCACTATAGTGTGGATAGTGAATGGTGAGTACTAGTATTCAGAGGGTAGTGTCACTATAGTGTGGATAGTGAATGGTGAGTACTAGTATTTAGAGGGTGGTCTCACTATACTGTAGGTAGTGAATAGTGAGTACTAGTATTTAGAAGGTGGTCTCACCATGCTGTAGGTAGTGAATAGTGAGTACTAGTATTCAGAGGGTGGTCTCACTATACTGTAGGTAGTGAATAGTGAGTACTAGTATTTAGAGGGTGGTCTCACTATACTGCAGGTAGTGAATAGTGAGTACTAGTATTCAGAGTGTTGTGTCACTATATTATGTGGGTATTGAATAGTGAGTACTAGTATCCGTAGTACTAGTATTGAGAAGGCTTCTGTCACTAGTGTTTGGGTACAGGTTTCATGTTATTCCATTCAATATTTAGACTCTGTCTATGAATGTTTCTGTGACAATGAAGGTAACCCTTACCTGTCCTTCTGACCTCTAACCCTTACCTCTCCTCCTGAACCCTTACCCTGACCTCTGCACTGACCTTCTGGAGCAAGTTCCAGAGATATGATTCAAGATCTCACACACAAGGACACACACACACACACACACACACACACACACACACACACACACACACACACACACACACACACACACACACACACACACACACACACACAAGGACACACACACACGGACGGACGGGGAGACAGCGTTCTAAGCCCCTCCTCCCTGTGGCAACAGCCTCGTCCACCAGGGCCCCTCCATGTTCACAACATTGGTTGCTAGGAGACACTCTCAAAGGTCTGCTAGGAACACTTTCAGATGCATCCTCTAGCTACGGGTCAAAAGGATTGTGTTTAATCTAATAATTAGTCATTTAATCTTTAATTGCACTGGCTCCCCGTCTCCTATAGAATTGATTTTAAGGTTATGTTGATTACTTATAAAGCTCTAAATGGCATAGCACCTTCATATATCTCTGAGCTTTTTAAATCCTAAACCGAAAAGGAACCTTAGATCTTCAAACGCCATTCTTTAACTGTGCCCAAAGTGCTCCACAAGCAAAGCGGAGAAGCTGCCTTTCTCCATTATGCACCAAAGCTATGGAACACCCTACCTCTGTATGTATGTATGCATCAAGCAGGCGAGCTCAATGGATATCTTAAAAAAAAATCTAAAAACATACCTATATATGAGAGCTTTTAGCAACAGAGGATGGGTTGGGTAATTCTTTTTTTTTTTTTTTTTCTTATAGTGGTAGTAGAGAATGGTGTTAAATGTTCCTGATTGTGTTGAATCTTTTGAAATGTAAAGCACTTTGAGCTGCATTCTGTGTATAAAAGGTGCTATACAAATCAAGTTTATTATTATTATTATTAATTACACATCTTATCGAGGGTTTACCAAACATTTACCTTATGGGGAAATAAAGGTCTGAAATATCTTGCAGAAATGGGAATGTGATCATATCCTCATCGTTGTACAACGGCCAAATCCCTGAAAGAACATCGAACAGAAGGAGAATGAACTGCAGCTGTGTGTTGAAGAACGGCGCCATCTAGAGGCGCTACGGCCGATTACACCCACAACACAGATCAGAGATCATCTTCATCACATCTGAAACAGGTCTGGAGACAACTACACCAACAACACATATCAGAGATAAGCTTCATCACTAAAACAGGTCTGGAGGTCGGCTTCATGTGTTCTGTAGCCTATTTAAAAGGAGATATTCTGAATGATGATGTTGTTCTACTACCACAACCACTAGGAAATAACCAACCAATGGGCTCACGGGAGTCAGTGTCTATCAATAAATGCAATGTTCATAATTGGGCGGCGGTGAGTGTTCACAGACAGACAGCGATACTCCCAGTACCACGTCCAGGATCTACTGGGACACCAGTACGCATTCCGCTCCAGTCCAGGAGAAGTGGGAATGCTTCCCGTACCGGGAGTGCCCGGCGGGGGGCGCCACCTCCAGCCGGGGACCAGAGAGAGTCTTTAACTCGTTGGTTTATTTCTGGATTCTTCAGCATCTCAACACCTCCTCTGGCCTCCTCCACCCCGCAGACCTCCTCCAGACCCGCGATGAGCCGCAGACGGACTCATAGCTCCGCGGACGGCCTGTCGCCTGACCTCCACGCCGCCTTCATGGAGACCCAGGCCCCCCCGGGGCCCCCCGGGCCCGCGGGCTCCGCGACCCGCAGCCACGGGGATTTCCTTGAGTCGGACACCGACGAGGAGCTGCTGTGCTCGGTGAGCGACATCACGGAGCACCTGGGGAGGAACGTCGCGCTGGTACTGGAGACGGCGCTCACCGAGATCCGCAAGATGGTGAGCGGGAGGATCCGCGTCCTCAGGCTGGAGCTCCGGGAGAAGACGGACGAGATCGAGGTCCTTAGGGCTAGGCTGGAGACCGTGCAGCGGGACGGCAGAGAACCTTTCCCGGGCGGCTTGTCGGTGGAGGCGTCGCTGCTCGGCTTCAGGAAGCACGGCGTCCCCGACCCGAGGAGGATGAAGCCCGGGGTGAAGAAGGAGAACATCAACGCTATCTGTGATTACCTGATGAAGGACAAAAATGCGAAAGGTAGCGATCTGGAGGGCGACCACCAGAGCGACCCCCCAGCGGCCGACAGAGAGCCTCAGCCCGACCCCCTCGGCCTGTGGCCAGACAGCGGGATGGCCGGCCCGGCGGCCGGGGACGGGGAATCGGACTCGGCCGAGGACATCTTCAACATGTTGCCGTCGGGCAGCAAACGGATCTACGACTACGAGTGGATGGCGGGGATGGAGTACACTGCTGACCTGAAGGGTTAGTAAACATACTCTAAAACCAGTCTAAAACGGTTCCAATGAGATCACTAAAGCGCCAACCCGCTCTGCCAGTTCATCGTCTGTGTTCATCATGTCACCTATATTATATGAGATTATGTATGCATGTATCTATATATATGTGTGTGTGTGTGTGTGTGTGTGTGTGTGTGTGTGTGTGTGTGTGTGTATGTGTATGTGTGTATATATATATATATATATATATATATATATATTTAAAAACACAATTCCTGTTGTATCAGGAATGAGGGAACCCAAGTGCGAGCAGGGTCCCGAAGAGGAGACGGAGGAGGAGGTGGACCACTCCGCTAGTGAGGGGGACAGCGTGGAGCCGGCCCAGAGCCAGGCCCCCCTGGCCCTCCACCAGCCCCCCGAGTTCCACATGGAGGCCCCTGAGTCCCCGCGGGACGGGCCCCGGGACCCTGGGCCGGGCAACGCAGACCGCCTGGAGACCGGTGGGTGATGAGCCCCATACACAACACAACACAACATAACACACAACATTATACACAACACAACACACAACACATCACAACATAACACACAACATATCACAACACACTACACATCACGATGCACATCACAACACGATGCACAACATACAACACAACACACAACACAACGCGATTCACAACACAACAAGATGCACAACACGATGCACAACACACAACACTACACAACACACAACACAACGCGATTCACAACACAACAAGATGCACAACACACAACACTACACAACACAAAACACAACATAACACACAACACATCACAACACAACATTATACACAACATATCACAACACAACACATCACGATACACATCACAACACGATGCGCAACACAACACGATGCACAACAGACAACATACAACACAACACGATGCACAACACAATACACAACACAACACAATGCAAAACACAACATATTACAACATGATTCACAACACCTCACGATGCACGACACAATGCACAACATGACGCACAACTCAACATGATACGTAAGAACATAATAGGTCACCCATGCAGCTTTATACGTGACCCATTGGGGAGGAGGGAAGTGGTTAGGGTTAAGGTTATTCCTGAGGCACCGTCACATCACTGGTTAGATATGACGTACCTTCATCTATAACGTTGATATTTTTGTATCAACTTAATCACCTGAAATTAATGTATGGTTCTGCGGGCTGTTGGGTCGTTGTCATAATGAAACGTTGTTCTGGTGGAGGGAAGGGTTCCGGAAGAGGTTCTTAAGATCATGTGACCCGTTTCCTTTAGTTCCTTGAGAGCATCTAAGCAAGCGTTCTGCATCCAGCTGGGAGTTCAGTAGTCTGGCTGAACGGAAGTGGACAGCGTCTATTGCCTAGCGTCGGATTTCACCGCTACTCCTCCCCTTCCGGATGCTGGCATTTCCCCCTGGCACTATTTTGCATGGACACCGCTGCTGCTTCCCGGGCTTAGCCCCGCCCTAGATGATTGTGATTGGTTTAAAGAAATAAAAACAGTTTCCCCACGGATAGACGGCTCGAGATAGCGTGGTTCCAGACCATTGTACTTGCTGTAGTTTGGTCTGGCTTTGCGAGACTAGGAGTTCAGAGACTTCAGGCCGCCTTAAGGAGGAGGGACCAGGAAGAGGTCCTGCATCCTGTTAGGAGTTCAGAGTCTGCAGGCCACCTATAGGAGGAGGGACCAGTAAGGATGCATCCTCTGTCCAAAGGAGTTCAGTCACCATGTCGGCCAAGCCTATTGTAGGAGAGATAACAACCCACAATGGAGTTTAATGTCATATGGCTTGATTATCTATGTATGATAGATTTAATGTGGAACTGGAAAGGAAGTGAAGGGAGGTGATTGAGCTGGATATGGTTTGTTAATATAGAACTGAAACAAGTTGGACTGGTTATTACAGAGGGCTAGACATTAAGAAGATGAACGTCTGTATGGTCTATGCTTCACTCTGTTAGCCGTTTCAGGCACAACGTCTTGTCTGAATATGTAAAAACGTATGATCGGCCCCAAATGGATAATATGCCAGGGGGGATATGGAGGAAGTCTGGCTGCGTTGGGATTGGATCACAATCCATCCACCATCTGATGGACAATTGGCCTCCACTAACCCATACTCTACTATAGAAAGCACTTGCAGACGGTCCCTACAACCTCTACGATAGGGAGAACTTGCAGACGGTCCCTACAACCTCTACGATAGGGAGCACTTGCAGACGGTCCCTACATACTGTACTACAGAGAGCACTTGCTTTAGTTCTGGGCTGCTGGCGGTCTAACCTCCGGTCCCCTCTCCTCTCTGCAGGGCCACAGTTCAGCAGCCACCACTACATCTGCCCGCTGTGTGGGACCTTCTGCCCCGACTCCCTGTTCCTGGAGGAGCACCTCAAGCTGATCCACTCGGACGTTCCGGGCGCCCAGGCCCTGCACGCCATACAGTCCACCTCCGCCTCGGCGCTGGGGGAGCCCAGCGGGGACCCCCGGAGGGCGGCCCCCCGGCCCGTTGAGGGGGTCCCGGGGCCGGCCGCCGAGGCGGGGCCGGACGGGGCCCGGGCCTGGGGGCCCGCCCGACGGGAGCTGAAGACGGACGGCGGCTACGAGTGCAGCGACTGCGGCCGCCACTTCAACTACCTGGGCAACCTGCGGCAGCACCAGCGCATCCACACGGGGGAGAAGCCCTTCAGCTGCCCCGAGTGCGGCGAGCGTTTCAGGCACGCGGCCCGGCTGAAGAGCCACCGGCTGGGCCACAGCGGAGCCCAGAGCCCCTTCCCCTGCCCTCAGTGCGGCAAGGGCTTCTCGGTGCTGTCGGGCCTGAAGCGGCACCAGCGCGTGCACACCGGGGAGAGCCCCTACGCCTGCCAGCAGTGCGGCCGGCGCTTCAAGGAGCTGGGGAACCTGTACACACACCAGAGGATCCACAGCGGGGCTACTCCCTACTGCTGCCAGCACTGCGGACGCAGCTTCAGGCACCTGGGCACCTACAAGAGCCACCGCTGCACCCCCACCCAGTAGCTGGGGCCCCGAGGCACTGGGGCCATCCCCCCCTGGCCTCAGCAGAGGGGCGCCCCCCCTGCCTGCTGAGCCCAGTGGGGGACAGCCCCCTCTAGTGGGGGTTGTCCCCCCCTGGCCTCAGCAGAGGGGGACCCCCTGGCCTCAGAAGGCAGAGGGGGACCCCCTGGCCGCAGCAGAGGGCGACCCCCTGGCCTCAGTAGAGGGGGACCCCCCCCCTGGCCTCAGTAGAGGGGCGCCCCCCCTGGCCTCAGTAGAGGGGCGCCCACCCCCTGGCCTCAGAAGGCAGAGGGGGACCCCCCCCTGGCCGCAGCAGAGGGGGACCCCCCCCTGGCCGCAGCAGAGGGGCGCCCCCCCTGGCCTCAGAAGGCAGATGGGGACCCCCCCTGGCCGCAGCAGAGGGGGACCCCCTGGCCTCAGAAGGCAGAGGGGGACCCCCTGGCCGCAGCAGAGGGGGATCCCTCCCCTGGCCTCAGCAGAGGGGGACCCCCTGGCCTCAGAAGGCAGAGGGGGACCCCCCCCTGGCCTCAGCAGAGGGGGACCCCCCCTGGCCTCAGAAGGCAGAGGGTGACCCCTGGGACCCCAGAGCCAGCAGTGGGGACCCCGGGGACCCCAGATCCAGCAGCGGGGTCCAGAGCCTCAGATGTGTGCTTCTTGGTGTTTCTTCCCCATGGAGGTCATGGTGGGCCTACAGACTCTGCTGGTCATCCACCTCTCATTCCTTTCACCAGTGGAACGGATTAAGTTTCCCTGCACTTATTTACCCACAAGACCCATGGTTCATTCACTGAAACTGTGGACCATCACAACCTCAAGAGCTTCTCCAACACGTAGTTCCTGGGGGCTGGGAGGGCCCTACTGCCTCTAGTGGTGGCTCAACGTAACAACACGTAGTTCCTGGGGGCTGGGAGGGCCCTACTGCCTCTAGTGGTGGCTCAATGTAACAACACGTAGTTCCTGGGGGCGTGGAGGGCCCTACTGCCTCTAGTGGTGGCTCAACGTAACATGTAGTTCCTCTGGGCTGGTAGGGCCCTACTGCCTCTAGTGGTGGCTCAACGTAACAACACGTAGTTCTCTGGGCTGGGAGGGCCCTACTGCCTCTAGTGGCTCAACGTGGTATCTCGTATCTCTGGTGAAGTTGTATTTCATCACAATACTGCTTGGTGCTACGCATACAGAGTCATGTTGCCATTGCAATTATTTTAAAATGTTCAAATGTAACCTATATTATAAACCGTGTATCATTTTTTTATATGTTTGCTTATATGAACAAAAGTCAGAATAACAGGAGTCTTTTGTGGTACTTTTTATTTAATCGATTTTCCACATTTATTGTAGTCCAAGGAAGATAACGAAATCATGCATTTACTTTTGCAATTCTCCGTTGCTAGTTGAGTGAGGGACGCTGTGCTCCCAGTGCGACTCGTGGTAACTGAGCGTCTGCATTCTAATAAAGTGCTGTCTTTCTGCGCTCTCTGGTTGTTTTATTCTTCACCAGTTTCAAAATAAAAGCAGTCGGCTGTAGGTTATTAACAGACATAACGTCATTTTGTTGTCTACCCAAATCACTGATCCTGCAGAGGATGTTAGATAGGGTTAGGGTTAAGGTCAGGTAGCACCAAGAAGCCAGGAGTAGCTTCTGGGTTAGGGTTAGGCAGCACCAAGAAGCCAGGAGTTGCTCCTTGGTGCTACGATTATCTTCTGAATCAGATCAAAGATCTTCTGATGTCCTTTCAGCCCACATGGCCTGTTGTAGTTTAAACTTGCTAATTAGAAACGTGTTTTTAATCTTTTTTATATGAATATATTCTGCTTTTAATTAGAAACAGGTTTATAAACGGTAAATGACAGTGGTTTAGCATTATTTAAACGGTAATTGATTGACAGTCCTTAAGTGAAAAGGTGTGTGTGTGTCTACATCCGACAGGCACAAGGGACGGGGCCAACCCAAACCCAGAGGAGGAGGAGGAGGTCCCCTGGGGGAGGGTGGATGGTGTGTCAGTGTGAGGACCCTCCTACATCTGGGGACACTGTAGAAGGTCCGAGTGCCAGAAGCTCGATCCAAAAACACTCCTATTGGGTTGGAGCCAGCGGGGGGAAACGTAGCTTTGTGGTAGTATTGTTGTGACTGCCAATGTAAGCCCCATCAGTACCGTCCAGACGCCAGGCCTCGTTGAACCCCCATGCACTCTATCGTCACACCATCCTCTCCTTTGGATTCCTCTGTAGGCCATTCCTATATCCACACCTCCTTCCCACTCCACCTCCCAGTAGACGTGGGCAGTCAGAGCCTCTCTACACCTGGTCCCAGTAGTCAAACCTCTCTGGAGGATCAGGAACCCCTCGCTCCTCTCTGGTTAGGGTGAGGATGGCTGTCTCTGTCTGCCGTCCTCAGACACAGCCGTCTGTTGGCTGGGAGTCGGGTCCAGGGAGAGCTCACAGGCATCTGACAGAGACAAGACAGACATGAGGTGAGATCCGACTGAGGGACTCTTCCCTCTAGGGAGCAGCTATGGGTGTGGCTTGGGAGAGAGGATCGGCCAAACTTCACAGTTTAGCGGCTTAGGTTGTAGCTGCATTGGTTCAATAAACGGCCACGCTTCATACTGATCTTTTTGAATATTTATTTTCTTTTAAACTCTATCTAAAACGGTAAACTTTAATAAACAGAAAAAACACTGACAACGTTAGCGCCATAAACCTAATACAGAGTCCATCTTCTTCTGAAACCCATGAGAAAACCGTGACTGGTTTTATATCTCTGATGGCGCGTTTTCCCATAATTCCCTGGGATAGATATTTAAACAAACTCTTAACAAAAAGCAATGACACAATATCTATTTTTAACAGCACAACTTAAATCATGAATTCAACAAATAATAAAATCATGAATTAAACAATTAATGTAAATACATATTTAAATCTCTGTAATGTCCAGACTGTCTCTGAGACACACTCCCACCAGCTACTATAATTTATGATACATTCAAATAAATCTTGTAACTTCTTAATCAATTATGAACACGTGTAAGACCTTTAACTCATAGCCTTCTTGATTCTCACTATAGCTGTATGTGGGTTTTAAATGAACTACAGACAAACATCTCATTTGCTTTCTATGAGTACAACTAATTTATGAATGGGACGTGCAAGTATTGATGAATTAGTAAGCCTTTGACCCCTTTTGTTTAAACTCCTATTTCCTATTTGCACTGAGGCCTTCCTTACCAGGCCATCTTTGCCTTTGCATACTTCAGTTACTCTGCCGAGTCTCCACTCACAGCGAGGAATTCCTTCCTCTTTCACTATTACTACATCTCCAGGTTTTACATTTCTCCTAGGAGAATGCCAACGCTGTCTGAGTGCAATGTTTGCCAAATACTCTTTCCTCCATCTCCCCCAAAACTGTTCAGCTAGGTACTGGACTTTGCGCCATCTTTTCTTGGCGTACAGGTCTTCTGCTACAAATATTCCTGGAGGAGGAAGTGGAACTGTGGCCTTCATGGTAAGTAAATGGCTTGGGGTAAGTGGATCTAGAGCGTTGGGATCGTTTATGCTATCAGTAGTAAGTGGGTGGCTATTTACTATTGACATTACTTCTTAACCCTTATAAGGTGTTCGGGTCTGTGGGACCCGTTTTCAGTTTTTAGCTTTATAAAAGTGATACAAATAATTATTTTTTTTAACTAAGATTCATTGGCTTTGGCTCATTTTCTGTGAGGAACATGAATCAGAAAACATTTTCAATGACCCCCCCCTCTATACCCCCCCATCACATTTATATTACACACAGGGTGTTCGGGTCCAGTGGACCCGGAGCTGTTTAAGTGTGGAAATCATAGGTTCTGTGCACCCTAATTTTCCCTTCTTCCTCTCTGTGTGTGTGTGTGTGTGTGTGTGTGTGTGTGTGTGTGTGTGTGTGTGTGTGTGTGTGTGTGTGTGTGTGTGTGTGTGTGTGTGTGTGTGTGTGTGTGTGTGTGTGTGTGTGTGTAAGGTCTGCCTCACTTGTATTCATTTCAAATTACTTGAATGGAACTTTAGACATTTGGGTATAAGCAGCATAGCAGTCAGGTAGCTATTTAAAGCTATAATAAACCGCGTATTTCGTTTATGTAGATAAAGCATTATGAAAAAGTTTGCATGCACAATAAAGCATAATGCAGGAATAGTGCCCCCTCTGCCGGTACCTCTTCTGATAGGGAGGGACTGCCCGATCTTCAACCGGCTGTGGAACCCGGAACGGGGATCCCGACCCCGAAGAGAGCCTCCCCGCCGCGCCGGAGGGTACGCTCGACCAGCCTACGGGGCCACGCGGCGCCCGGCGGCGACGTCAGCCGAGGACCAGGTCTCTGACGGGAACGGACCCACCCCTCCAGGTTCCCCGGTCCACGCCGCAGGAGCGGTAGTTTTTGGAAAGAAGGAGGAAAGGCAAAAGTACTCTGCCTTACTCGAAAGAAAAGGCCTAATAGCAAAAGGTGTGGTAAAAAACCTCGGTGTCCTTATAGATAACTTAAATTTTAGCAGTCACATTAAATCAGTCACAAAATCAGCATACTTCCATTAGTGGGCAACTAACACAGTATTAAAAGACGTTCCCGGAATTCAGCCGTGGTGCAGAGGTACAGCCACTCCGAGCTAGTGGCATATTGAGCTTCCCCCAAATGCGCTGTTTTGGTGTCTAGCTATAATGCAAATGAGGAGCGAGGCGGGTCAAGGAGGAGGGTGGGGGTGTGGCCCTGAGCGGCTTGCAGCCACGGTACCATGCGCTCTGTCTGGATGTATCGCAGTCTCGTTGTGGAAGTACAAGAGACGTCAAAGAACCGACAAGAAACACTTGCGTTAAAGTGTGTGCATTCACACACACATGTGGCGCTCGCATGGTCGTGTCTCATTGGCGGGCCAACGTCTCTGGGCGGGCCAGGCAGAGTAAGGGGAGGAGCTTAGATGCTTTGTGACAACATACCTAAAGACATTCCAAATCAGCGTGCTTGAGCCTCCGTTTTTTCCAAAGGCGAGCAGAACAGCTAGTGCTCGTTTTACACTAAACGTAAGTTTTAGCCACTGGGGGACCATAGGCAGGCTAGGGTAACTCATCTTTATGTTAGATAACTTAGAAAACATGAAAAAAATGTCATGTCATGGGACCTTTAAAAATATCAACAAACTTAGAGGATATATGTCTAAGGAGGATCTGGAAAAAATCATAGATGCATTCATCACTAGTAGGATTGATTATTGTAACGTTCTTTTCACAGGACTTCCCAAAAAATTTATAAAACCACTTCAAATGATGCAGAATAGTGCAGCCAGGGTCCTCACTAAAACAAGAAGGAGAGATCACATCACCCCAATCTTAAGGTCCCCGCACTGGCTCCCAATTAGTTAAAGAATTCATTTTAAAGCACTTCTGCTAGTTTTTAAGTCTTTGAAGGGGGTTGGGCCAAACTACTTGCATGACATGTTTAAGCAATATTCCCAAATAAGGTCCCTTAGATCACAACATAAACAATTACTACTGAAACAGACCGTCAGAACAAAGCAGGGTGAAGCAGCTTTTAGCCACTATGGTGTCCATCTCTGGAACCAGCTTCCAGAGACCATCAAAAACTCCCCCACTGTCACCATTTTTAAAACAAGAGTTAAGACCAAACTCTTTTTAGATGCTTTCGGAAGTTAATGCACATTGTTTTTATACATCTTTTTTCTATTTTCTCCATTTTTACTTTTAAATCAACTCTTTGCTGTTGGTATTCCATCTATATTTTACATTTGACTTTGCTAAAATTGTGTATGGTTCCAAATTTGTACTTTATTTTATTTATTCATTTTATTTTTTCATTTTGCATTTGTTTGAAGCACATTGAATTGCCACGTGTATGAAATGTGCTATACAAATAAATATGCCTTGCCTTCCCTTGGAATGTCTTGCCATCAAGTGGGCATTGGACAGCCTTCGGTATTATCTACTTGGACGGAACTTTGATTTGGAAATGGACCACCGGGCATTGAGCTGGATCAACTCCATGAGGGATAAGAACTCCTGTGTCACCAGATGGTACTTGGCATTACAGCCATATTGCTTCAATATTACTTACAGAGCTGGAAAAACGAACTTGCTTGCCGATTACCTGTCCCGCCTTCCTGAACTTGCAGTTCCTGGAGAGGAGGGAGGTGATGTGACAGTTTGACCACTGTCCCTGTCTGTTTAACTGCCTATCAATAGCGCACATTGATGGATAGTGTATGAACAGCAAACCTTCAAGCATACAGTATATTCAAGCTATTTATTCAAGCAACACTCACAAACAATCTCTCCCTCTCATCATGGCTCTGTACTGCAGACTAAAAGAGTCAGGGTGGGGCTGAGGGCTTTAAATATGGCGTCAGGAAACACCTGCTGGCACTGATTGGCCCAATTTGGGCCAAACCAATTTTCCTTGTGTCAAAGGAGTACACTGGACATTGACATTGGACATTAATGAGCAACTAGCCTAAATGCACTTGTGAAAATCACTGATCTACAAGATGAAATGAACTTTAACACGCATGCTGTATTTTTGATGAGTTTATTCATGGTTGATTTGCAAAATGCCACAGTATTATAATCCCCCTGTTGATTGGGCCTGTCTAGTGGGAGGGGCCATGGGGTATAAAAGGGGTGAGCTGCTGTCTTTCTGAAAGTCTGCTGTATGCTGTTGCCAGAAGAGGTTGTCTGTGATGCTATCTACTGAGGTGATTATGCCATTATGTTGTAAATTATGGTTAAATGCATTCAGTGATTGAGTTTAATGTGCATTTATTTTACTCTGCAATAACTTGACTGGAACTTTAGATGTTTGGGGATAAACAGCATAGGAGTCAGGTAGCTATAATAAACCGTGTATTTCGTTTATTTAGATAAAGCATTATGAAAAAGTTTGAATGCGCAATAAAGCATCCACTGGGTAGGCTGGTAGACTGATCTATCCAGCACACATCTAGGAGGACACGCCCACTAGTGATGTCACAATGCTGCACATTTTCAAACCTGCTTGTAATGGCTAATCAAACTCACACCTGGTGGTATGAAAGGTCCCCTATAACCAGTGAATTAGTCTCTCTGGTCTCTTTGATGAAAGCTTCCTCCTCACACAAACACACTCACTCGCGCACACAGTAAGGTGAATTGAATAAAGATTTTTTTCGTTTTGAAGTATGAATCTAAATCAGTCAAATCAGACTCATCCCTTTAATTAAAAAAGCACAACTGATGTGATGTGTATGTTGAATATAAATCACTGATAATGTGTGAAGGGGATTGTAGTGGTTTAACTCATTTGAAATTTGGACCTTGAGTAAACTGTTCCTTCCTTCAAAGGTCTATCATGGATATTTAACTGAAGTTCTGTGAGTATCCCAACTTAACCATGAAGATGAACTGCAAACTGTAAGTCATTAATTTCTCATTACTCTTGGGCACATTGATGTATTTTTGCTTCCTGGTGAGTTAACCCGTTGGCTAAAGGTTGATCTGAGTAGTAAGGATGTTTTATTGGTTCATTGGTTTCTTAGGTGTTTGGTTTATGTTGGTTTTAATGTTTTTTTTAAAATGGTTACGAGATCCAAGTTATTGTTGTAAGCTGGAGTAATTGGTTGGGTTCTGATGTCTTAAGTCTTCTTTCCAGCTACTTTCCTGAGCTCTGCATCTTCAACACACGAGTGTTGCTTTACTGATGAGGGTGTGGTCTGAGTGAGCGGAGGTGCATACTGGGATACAGAGCTGTCTGAATTCTACAGGTCTGTAGGCACGCCCCCTCAGGGGAAACCAAGTGTTTCAGAAACCGTCGTGACGTCAGTTACATGGACTGGAATGTTCTTTAAGATGGAGACGGGATTCAGAAGGAGAAACGCCAGGGGGAGATGAGGGGGCTCCTCATCTCAACAGCTGAAACACAACTTCAGTCTGACAGAGAGAACCATGGAACACATTCAACAGTCCCCTCCATGCATCGTGAGTCCTCATGAAAAGTTTAATTTCCAAGAAGGTCTTATTTGGGGCCATCCCCATATGGATCCTGCTCCTCAAGAGCCAACCCCCCTCCACTGAGTGGTCTTCTGAAGAGATGACTTCCTTCCTGTCCTCAGGCTGATTAAAGCTGCACTGTTTGCATCTGTGAAGGCCCCTCATTCAGGAAACCACTGGACTACAAAGAAATGACTTCAGAAACGTTGAATCAACCTGGGACACATTTTGGAGACGCCAAGCATAATCCATCACCAATGTGGGACGCCACTGAAAAATGTTGCACACAATTAACTTCTCTGGAGACATTGGTTGTTCTGTTCTGGGTGCCCTGGCAGGAGAGCTGGGGTTGGATGATGGAACGTTATTTGGCATGAGGTTTTTACCCTGCATGATTGTTTGGCCTTTTATGGATCAGTGTTGTGTGTGTTTGGGTTTGACATGAGATGGATTTTTTTCAATGCTAGGGTTCTACTGTGTGTGTGGGTGTGTGTGTCTCCCACTCACACCTGGTATGGGGTTCTACGTGCCTGTCCTGGGTTCTGTGTGTGTGTGTGTGTGTGTCCGACTTGCTTTGACAGTGATAATGTTCATACGGGGGTCTGTGTGATTGGCTTGGGATATTGGAGTGGGCAAATAAATCATACCTGATGGACGGCCACACGTTTACTTAAGGGCCTCCAGTAGACATGAAGAGCCCTGAGCGATGCTCCGGAGCGAGATCCAACACACTGGGCAGGAAGGAGAGTATCCAAATCAAGGGTAAAAGGATGCAAGCGGCGTGTTCAGATCAGTGACTTCAAACTAGGACTACACCAATCAGGATCAATGGAGGATGGACACCAAAGGAATTCCACAAGGAGAGTGTGACGTTGGAAAGGGACCTAAATGGATATTCAAGATGACCTTCAGACCTGTAATGAGACGGCTCTTCCTACCAGCCTGGATTGATGGAGAGCCCTGTGGATCTTGTCTTGCTCTCAGTTGCACGTCTTCTCAGGCTGAACTCTAATTGTCTCGGACAGGACTAGCTGAACAATTGGTTCCCTTAAATCAGAACCAATCCGGGAACTCCATCTAGTGCGCTCTTCGAGCTGAAGTTGTGCTCTTCAGCTGAGGAGGTAAGGAAACCTTCACTGGGGCTTCAAGATGTAAAGAGGAGAATGTTTCAAAGTGTTCCATGGTACTCTGATGAAGACCGTTGGTGTGTTCCACTGGCTGAGAGGAAGAACCCACACATCTTCCTCTTGGCCTTTCTCCTCTCAGAATCCTGGCGCCATCTTGAAGGATATTCCAGCTCATGTAACTGATGTCACGACAGATTCACAAACACTTGGTTTCTCCTGAGGGGCGTTTCTATAGAACTGAAGACTTCAGACGGCACTGTATCCCAGCATGCATCTCTGCTCACTCAGACCACACCCCCATGAGTAGGATGCAACACTCTTGGGATGGAGATGTAGTGTTTTATAAGTAACGAGGGAGCAGACTAAGGGGATTAGAACGTAATGGAATGTCAAGTCTAAATCTTTAAACCATGAAGATGGTTGGAAAAGTCAGGAATTTGGCTTATTTTTAATATGGGCAGTCCTTTCACTCGGATGCTCACTTGAAATGTACATGCGTTGGCTGGCTGGCATGATTTGCTGTTGGTGATGAGGCGGTCAGGGTGACGTTGCAGGGCTATGGTCGGCTCTCTGTGAGCTCAACGTTTAGATTTTCTCTGGTTTGTACCCTGAATAATCTAGATAATTGTAAAATGTAGACACGGTTTGCATTGAATGATTCCAGGATTTTAGGTTTAAAGTTGTTGTGCATGGTAGTTTGGTTCTTCGTATGGTTTTGAGTGATTATAACTTGTACACACTGGGTGCATAATAATGTAATGTTACACTGAATAGTATTAATGACCAACAGCAACAAACAGATCCCCTCAAGGTAAGTCTGTTGGCTGTATTTTAATGAAGACCATCGCTGGACTTCAGGATCTTCCTCCGTTCAGCTCAAGGTGAGGCGTTTTTTCTTTGGTTGGTTCCGGCTGGAATGTTCGGATTCCAGTCGGACGGTTTGTGCTTCCCGCCGTGGAAGGTTCTGAGTGCGGTCACTTGATTTAGTCCCAATGGTTAGCATAGAAAGTTGTAGTCTTGACAACCATAAGAACACTGACACGAATTTCGTACAATATGTTAATTTCCGATGGTTGCGCCGTACTTTTAACCACGTTGACGGGACTCTCGCTGCGTACAAAACGGCGTTCTACTTGCGGCCCAATTTTTGGTGAAGGCTGAAAATCATTTCAAGGTGGAAGACAAGTTGAGTAAATTTGATTTAATATTGATACTGCTTAGTGTGCATTGTTACTTCACTGTTACTTGCTGATATAAACCTCCTGCTGTAGCTCAAAGGTGAGGCTGAGAGGCTTGGGACCGGAGGCTTGTGGTGCCAGGATGGACCGGAGACTGAGGCTGGAGACCAGGGGCCTGCAGCACCGGACCAGAGGGTAACCATCACCAAGCTCATCTGAAACACTAAAATCCTCAGAGGTTTAGGTCTGGTTTTGATCAACTTATGACTTTACATCTGTGCCAAGCTGTGATTTGAGTTAATTCATACCGGTTTTGTGTAGGAGTCAGATGAGCCATTATTGTTTCTGGTGCTGCTATGACCGTAGTGGATGAATTGCTGAACGCAAAAATCTGCAGACGTTGTCTAATTTAAGTGTTTAAATATGTTTTAAATTAGTCTTCCATTTTACAAGTGAACCTCAGATGCAGGAGGTGGGGTGTATTGCGCCCCAAGGTGATTTACTGCTGAGACCAAGTGTGTTTGTAACCAGACCAGGAATCCATGGCTGAAGGAGCTGATGGAGGCCCTGCCTGGTGGAGGAGCCATGCTGAAAGCCCTGCCTGGTGGAGGAGCTGACGGAGGCCCTGCCTGGTGGAGGATGTCTGTCGTGGGGTAGAAGTGACCATCACACTCACTGCCACTTCTCGTAGAATACCGCTACCACAAACCACCGGCGTTTTGTACCAATATACCAGACGACTACATCCGTTTTACCACACATTGAAGCAAGACTTCTGCTCTTTGTTCCAGACCAGGACTCTTTCTGAGGAGAGCAGATGGAGGAGCTGAGACGCTGGAGGACAACTAGGAATCAACCAACAAGGATTCCTCGTAAGTTTGTATTTGCTTACATGGTTGAACTAAAGGGCAAAATAGAGCTGTTACTTTGACATGCGTTAACAAACTACCGCTGTGTTTTCTTACTAGAACGTGTTTCTGGAGCGGAGGCGAGCTGATGGGGGAGCCGTGAATCTGGAGGATGACGTCACTCTACCAACAAAGATTGTAAGTTTGTATTAACCTGTATCCACAAAGTGGAAATAAAGGGCTTAAAATTAAGACAAACTACAAGTTTGTTACCAGACATTGGGACCAGACTTGCGCTTTTTGTTTCAGACCAGGACTCTGGCTGAGGAGAGCTGATGGAGGAGCCATAAAGTAAGCAGAGTGGACTTAATGCAGGATTAGTTTGTCCAGTAGAAGTTAAGGCGTACTAGTACTGTGGTTGGTTACCAGACAAACTACAGCTGCTACTTTGTAACGCGCCATTAGATCCCAACTACTCCTGTGTTTGTGACCTTACATTAGAGACCAACTACTACTGTGTTTGTGACCTTACAATAGAGACAAATTACGTTTGTAACCAGACCAGGAATCTGGAGGACTGACGGAGAAGCTGTACATCTGGAAGGCAAATCCTGAGGACGATCAGGACTCTACCATCAAGGATTCCTCGTAAGTTTGCATTATCTGGATATAGTGGACTAGGTAGGGGGTTGGGGGTTCAACTCTCAAACCAATGGTGCCGGGTTCAAGTCCTCAGAATACAGTGATACGTCCTTGAGCAAGGCGCCCTAAAGCCTGCCTGCTCCTTAATGACGTCTCTTTGGTTCAGATAATGTTGCATCTTTTGAATATTGAACCTAATCAATGTCCTTGTTTTGTCCGGGCAGACACACATGAGCTGAACCTCACCTGATCCTGTTTGGTCGGGGGCAGACGCACCTGAGCTGAACCCCACCTGATCCGGACATCCTGCTGGTCCCGTCTCCTCAGTTCATCTGAGCCTCTTCCTCCAGAAGACATGCTGAGCTCGGCGGTCTGAGGCTGATGTATCAATGACCTCCAGTGGGAGTGATCTTCTTGACCCCACATGTAGCCGTGTGCTTCCACACGCCTTTCCCTCACGTCTGTCACTAACCTCATTACTTCACTACTCTCTACTCCTTCTCCTTCTTCTTCCTTCTCCGTGGTTCGAACCTTTACTCTGAAGGAGAATCTCCTTGAACCTTTACACTGAAGGAGCGTCTTCCTGTCCTCAGAGGGTTCAGCGTTAGGGTTGAGAGTCAGGGTTTAGAGTCAGGGACAGAGCTGGTCAGGGAGGGCTGGTTTTACATAAACCTTTTCACTTGCTTTCTGAATGGTGGTGACATTTTGAAAAGATTAATTTGGGAAAATGTTTTCCTCTTTTTTTGCTTTACAAAAATATGTATTAAACTTCTGTGTTTGTAACCAGACCAGGTATCCATGGCTGAAGGAGCTGATGGTGGAGCCGTGCTGAAAGAGCGGATGGAGGAGCCGTGCTGACGGCCCTGCCTGGTGGAGGAGCCGTGCTGACGGCCCTGCCTGGTGGAGGAGCCGTGCTGACGGCCTTGCCTGGTGGAGGAGCCGTGCTGACGGCCCTGCCTGGTGGAGGATGTCTGTCGTGGGGTAGATGGAGCCTGACTCTGTGACATCACACTCACTGCCACTTCTCGTAGAATACTGCTACCACAAACCACCGGCGTTTGTAACAATATACCAGACGACTACATCTGTTTTACCACATGTTGAAGCAAGACTTCTGCTGTTTGTTCCAGACCAGGACTCTGTCTGAGGAGAGCAGATGGAGGTGCTGAGATGCTGGAGGACAACTAGGAATCGACCAACAAGGATTCTTCGTAAGTTTGTATTTACTTACATGGTTGACCTAAAGGGCAAAATAGAGCTGTTACTTTGACATGCGTTAACCAACTACCGCTGTGTTTTCTTACTAGAACGTGTTTCTGGAGCGGAGGCCAGCTGGTAGGGGAGCCGTGAATCTGGAGGATGACCATCACTCTACCAACAAGGATTGTAAGTTTGTATGAACCAAAACAAAGGGGAAATAAAGGGCTTAAAAATCTCTCAAACTATATGTTTGTTACCAGACTTTAGGGCCAGACTCGCGCTGTTTGTTCCAGACCAGGACTCTGGCTGAGGAGAGCTGATGGAGGAGCCAAGACTCTGTAGGACGACATCACTCCACCAACCAGGATCCTCGTAAGTTTGCCTAAAAAAAAAAGAGTGGACTTGTTGTAACGCAGGATTAGTTTGTCCAGTACAAATTACGGCATACTATCGTGTTTGTTTACCAGACAAACTACAGCTGCTACTTTGCTACGCGCCATTAGAGCCCAACTACTCCTGTGTTTGTGACCTTACATTAGAGACCAACTACTACTGTGTTTGTGACCTTACAATAGAGACAAATTACGTTTGTAACCAGACCAGGAATCTGGAGGACTGACGGAGAAGCTGTACATCTGGAAGGCAAATCCTGAGGACGATCAGGACTCTACCATCAAGGATTCCTCGTAAGTTTGCATTATCTGGATATAGTGGACTAGGTAGGGGGTTGGGGGTTCAACTCTCAAACCAATGGTGCCGGGTTCAAGTCCTCAGAATACAGTGATACGTCCTTGAGCAAGGCGCCCTAAAGCCTGCCTGCTCCTTAATGACGTCTCTTTGGTTCAGATAATGTTGCATCTTTTGAATATTGAACCTAATCAATGTCCTTGTTTGGTCCGGGCAGACACACATGAGCTGAACCTCACCTGATCCTGTTTGGTCGGGGGCAGACGCACCTGAGCTGAACCCCACCTGATCCGGACATCCTGCTGGTCCCGTCTCCTCAGTTCATCTGAGCCTCTTCCTCCAGAAGACATGCTGAGCTCGGCGGTCTGAGGCTGATGTATCAATGACCTCCAGTGGGAGTGATCTTCTTGACCCCACATGTAGCCGTGTGCTTCCACACGCCTTTCCCTCACGTCTGTCACTAACCTCATTACTTCACTACTCTCTACTCCTTCTCCTTCTTCTTCCTTCTCCGTGGTTCGAACCTTTACTCTGAAGGAGTGTCTCCTTGAACCTTTACACTGAAGGAGCGTCTTCCTGTCCTCAGAGGGTTCAGCGTTAGGGTTGAGAGTCAGGGTTTAGAGTCAGGGACAGAGCTGGTCAGGGAGGGCTGGTTTTACATAAACCTTTTCACTTGCTTTCTGAATGGTGGTGACATTTTGAAAAGATTAATTTGGGAAAATGTTTTCCTCTTTTTTTGCTTTACAAAAATATGTATTAAACTTCTGTGTTTGTAACCAGACCAGGTATCCATGGCTGAAGGAGCTGATGGTGGAGCCGTGCTGAAAGAGCGGATGGAGGAGCCGGGCTGACGGCCCTGCCTGGTGGAGGAGCCGTGCTGACGGCCCTGCCTGGTGGAGGAGCCGTGCTGACGGCCCTGCCTGGTGGAGGAGCCGTGCTGACGGCCCTGCCTGGTGGAAGAGCCGTGCTGACGGCCCTGCCTGGTGGAGGATGTCTGTCGTGGGGTAGATGGAGCCTGACTCTGTGACATCACACTCACTGCCACTTCTCGTAGAATACTGCTACCACAAACCACCGGCGTTTGTAACAATATACCAGACGACTACATCTGTTTTACCACATGTTGAAGCAAGACTTCTGCTGTTTGTTCCAGACCAGGACTCTGTCTGAGGAGAGCAGATGGAGGTGCTGAGATGCTGGAGGACAACTAGGAATCGACCAACAAGGATTCTTCGTAAGTTTGTATTTACTTACATGGTTGACCTAAAGGGCAAAATAGAGCTGTTACTTTGACATGCGTTAACCAACTACCGCTGTGTTTTCTTACTAGAACGTGTTTCTGGAGCGGAGGCCAGCTGGTAGGGGAGCCGTGAATCTGGAGGATGACCATCACTCTACCAACAAGGATTGTAAGTTTGTATTAACCAAAACAAAGGGGAAATAAAGGGCTTAAAAATCTCTCAAACTATATGTTTGTTACCAGACTTTAGGGCCAGACTCGCGCTGTTTGTTCCAGACCAGGACTCTGGCTGAGGAGAGCTGATGGAGGAGCCAAGACTCTGTAGGACGACATCACTCCACCAACCAGGATCCTCGTAAGTTTGCCTAAAAAAAAAAGAGTGGACTTGTTGTAACGCAGGATTAGTTTGTCCAGTACAAGTTACGGCATACTATCGTGTTTGTTTACCAGACAAACTACAGCTGCTACTTTGTTACGCGCCATTAGAGCCCAACTACTCCTGTGTTTGTGGCCTTACATTAGAGACCAACTACTACTGTGTTTGTGACCTTACAATAGAGACAAATTACGTTTGTAACCAGACCAGGAATCTGGAGGACTGACGGAGAAGCTGTACATCTGGAAGGCAAATCCTGAGGACGATCAGGACTCTACCATCAAGGATTCCTCGTAAGTTTGCATTGTCTGGATATAGTGGACTAGGTAGGGGGTTGAG
The DNA here is from genome assembly GCF_026213295.1 of Gadus chalcogrammus. Taxonomy (NCBI): domain Eukaryota; kingdom Metazoa; phylum Chordata; class Actinopteri; order Gadiformes; family Gadidae; genus Gadus; species Gadus chalcogrammus. The sequence goes on along the minus strand of NC_079428.1, from coordinate 30,417 downwards.
GGTTCAACTCTCAAACCAATGGTGCCGGGTTCAAGTCCTCAGAATACAGTGATACGTCCTTGAGCAAGGCGCCCTAAAGCCTGCCTGCTCCTTAATGACGTCTCTTTGGTTCAGATAATGTTGCATCTTTTGAATATTGAACCTAATCAATGTCCTTGTTTGGTCCGGGCAGACACACATGAGCTGAACCTCACCTGATCCTGTTTGGTCGGGGGCAGACGCACCTGAGCTGAACCCCACCTGATCCGGACATCCTGCTGGTCCCTTCTCCTCAGTTCATCTGAGCCTCTTCCCCCAGAAGACATGCTGAGCTCGGCGGTCTGAGGCTGATGTATCAATGACCTCCAGTGGGAGTGATCTTCTTGACCCCACATGTAGCCGTGTGCTTCCACACGCCTTTCCCTCACGTCTGTCACTAACCTCATTACTTCACTACTCTCTACTCCTTCTCCTTCTTCTTCCTTCTCCGTGGTTCGAACCTTTACTCTGGAGGAGTGTCTCCTTGAACCTTTACACTGAAGGAGCGTCTTCCTGTCCTCAGAGGGTTCAGCGTTAGGGTTGAGAGTCAGGGTTTAGAGTCAGGGACAGAGCTGGTCAGGGAGGGCTGGTTTTACATAAACCTTTTCACTTGCTTTCTGAATGGTGGTGACATTTTGAAAAGATTAATTTGGGAAAATGTTTTCCTCTTTTTTTGCTTTACAAAAATATGTATTAAACTTCTGTGTTTGTAACCAGACCAGGTATCCATGGCTGAAGGAGCTGATGGTGGAGCCGTGCTGAAGGAGCGGATGGAGGAGCCGGGCTGACGGCCCTGCCTGGTGGAGGAGCCGTGCTGACGGCCCTGCCTGGTGGAGGAGCCGTGCTGACGGCCCTGCCTGGTGGAGGAGCCGTGCTGACGGCCCTGCCTGGTGGAGGATGTCTGTCGTGGGGTAGATGGAGCCTGACTCTGTGACATCACACTCACTGCCACTTCTCGTAGAATACTTCTACCACAAACCACCGGCGTTTGTAACAATATACCAGACGACTACATCTGTTTTACCACATGTTGAAGCAAGACTTCTGCTGTTTGTTCCAGACCAGGACTCTGTCTGAGGAGAGCAGATGGAGGTGCTGAGATGCTGGAGGACAACTAGGAATCGACCAACAAGGATTCTTCGTAAGTTTGTATTTACTTACATGGTTGACCTAAAGGGCAAAATAGAGCTGTTACTTTGACATGCGTTAACCAACTACCGCTGTGTTTTCTTACTAGAACGTGTTTCTGGAGCGAAGGCCAGCTGGTAGGGGAGCCGTGAATCTGGAGGATGACCATCACTCTACCAACAAGGATTGTAAGTTTGTATTAACCAAAACAAAGGGGAAATAAAGGGCTTAAAAATCTCTCAAACTATATGTTTGTTACCAGACTTTAGGGCCAGAATCGCGCTGTTTGTTCCAGACCAGGACTCTGGCTGAGGAGAGCTGATGGAGGAGCCAAGACTCTGTAGGACGACATCACTCCACCAACCAGGATCCTCGTAAGTTTGCCTAAAAAAAAAAGAGTGGACTTGTTGTAACGCAGGATTAGTTTGTCCAGTACAAGTTACGGCATACTATCGTGTTTGTTTAACAGACAAACTACAGCTGCTACTTTGTTACGCGCCATTAGAGCCCAACTACTCCTGTGTTTGTGACCTTACATTAGAGACAAACTACTACTGTTTGTTACCTGATATTGGAGACAAACTACTCCTGTGTTTGTTACCTTGCATTAGAGCCCAACTGCTGCGGTGTTTGTTACCTTACATTAGAGACAAACTACTAACGTGTTTGTTACCTGATATTAGAGACAAACTACTACTTCGTTTGTTACCTTACATTAGAGACGAATTACGTTTGTAACCAGACCAGGAATCTGGAGGACTGATGGAGAAGCCGTACATCTGGAAGGCAAATCCTGAGGACCAGCAGGACTCTACCATCAAGGATTCCTCATAAGTTTGCATTATCTGGACAAAGTGGCCTAGGTAGGGGGTTGGGGGTTCAACTCTCAAACCAATGGTGCCGGGTTCAAGTCCTCAATACAGTGATGTGTCCTTGAGCAAGGCGTGCTAAAGCCTGCCTGCTCCTTAATGAATTATCTTTGGTTCAGATAATGTTGCATCTTTGGAATATTGAACCTAATCAATGTCCTTGTTTGGTCCGGGCAGACACACCTGAGCTGAACCTCACCTGATCCTGTTTGGTCGGGGGTAGACACACCTGAGCTAAACCCACCCTGATCCTGACATCCTGCTGGTCCAGTCTCCTCAGTTCTCCTGAGCCTCGTCCCAGTCTGATGGATCAATGACCTCCAGTGGGAGGGATCTTCTTGACCCCACTTGTAACCGTGTGCTTCCACACGCCTTTCCCTCACATCTGTCACTAACCTCACTACTTCACTACTCTCTACTGCTTCCTCTTTTCTTCCTTCTCTGTGGTTTAAACCTTTTATACTGAAGGCGCGTCTTCCTGCCCTCAGAGGGTTTAGCGTTAGGGTTGAGAGTCAGGGTTTAGAGTCAGGGACAGAGCTGGTCAGGGAGGACTGCTTTTACACAAACCTCTTGACTTGCTTTCGGAATGGTGGTGACATTTTGAAAAGATTAATTTGGTAAAATCTTTTCCTCTGCTTCCCTTTACAAAATTGTATCAAACTTCTGTCAAGTGTTTTTGTTTAAATATTAAAATCCCACATTGACTTCTACATGTTTGGTGCGGTTCATTTATTTGTCCTTTAACTTGGTTAATGTCAAGCTAAACTCCTGCAATACATTGATATACATGATTGTTATTCAACAATGTTCACATAATCCATTTTGTAAAAATAGGAAACCCCAATATTACTACTAAATTCAAGCCTATTCATGTATTTAAAGGCCCACTATGCAAGATCGGGAATTTCTTCGCTGTTTTCTTGGTTTGGCACGCACCTTTCTCTACACAGCGCCCCCTACAACTTCGTAGTAGATATTTTACAACACTGTCGTAACAACTCGTTGACGACCCTTCCCCATGCACTTCTACGCTAGCCATGTGCATTTGTTTTCAAAGAAGCCGGCGAATGCGTGGAGCTGTCATGCCAAATTTGTACCGGCTGCCAAATTTGTACCGGGCGCGTCATCCATACGTAATCCATTCCAAACCTGCCTGGCAACAGATGATCGCGTTGTCCGTTGCCTGGCAACGGACGATCGCGTCGAATGACGTGAAAGGTTCCCGAACATTCGCGAACCTTCAAGCTCGTTCATTCGCACTAGTCCGTTATCTGTATTGTGCTATTTCGTCCTTGACCTGCTTTAAACACTCAGTTTACTTGGTAAATTTGATTAAACAATTAAATACAATACAAATATAAAGTAAAAACAAGTGTTATCTAGCGATCCGTTTTCTGTATTATGTTATTTCGTCTTTGGCAACATGAGCGCAAATGTTTTTTGAAACCCGCTTTAAACACTCAGTTTACTAGCTAAATTTGATTAAACAATTCAATACAATACAAATATAAAGTAAAAACAAGTGTTATCTAGCCATCCGTTATCTGTATTATGTTATTTCGTCTTTGGCAACATGAGCGCGAATGTTTTTTTGAAACCTGCCCGGCAACGGACAACCCTTACGTAATCAGTTGTCCGTTGCCTGGCAAATTTGGCAGCCGGTACAAATTTGGCATGACAGAGCCATATCCGAAGTAGATGAAGTGCGGACAAGGTTATGCATTGTTAAAACTGTATTTGTATTGCAATAAACATAAATCCATCCTTTTTTATAGTTGACGGGGAGAATTTATATCCTAGATTATAATTGTTTTATTTTAGGTTGAACAGAACAATCAGTGTAAGAGTGTTGGCCAACGTAATAATCTAAATAAACAAGAACCTGGATTCGGGGATTCAGCCTGTATCTGGGGGACGAGACAGACGAACGGCAAAACACCCATGGAAACAAAGGAAATTAAACACACAGGGCTCACAACAAAATGGTTGAGCAAACACATTTGTACAGAGACTATCAACATCAAGAACACCACGAAGACAAAGTTCACCCAAGGGTACTTTTAATTTCAAAAGCAACACGGCCAAGTCTGCGTCTGATTTGCAGACTTCTTTTCCTTTCAGTTCACTCTATTCCTGAAAAGTTTGCCCAATGTTTACTCGTGTCTGGCCTCTCTGTCGGTCAGTCTCCCTTTTCTCTTATTCTGTTCCGCCGACATTGGGTTTCTCTGTCTCTTTTTAGTCGGCTGATCTATGATGAATGTAACAATCCCATTTAGTTACTTGTATTTATATCGAGCCGGTTCCGTGTTTGGGGGTCTGTGCCGTAAAGCAATTCGTTACTTCGCGAGACCCGAGACTCCCACGAGAGTGGGCGGCGGGTTGCCGGCAGAAAACTATTCCATTGCTCCGCCAAGATGCGCAAGGGGGAGTCGAAACAACGAACAATCGAAGAAAAATGTATAATAGAACCATCGCAATGACTCTTAGCCTGTTATATTAAGGTAAATCAAGCCAAAGAAGTTGCATAGTTCCCATTTCACTCGTGTCTGGTCTCTTTTCTGGTCCAACTTCTTTTTATTCTTCTTTTGTTCCACCGACAGTCGCCTCTTGGGTCCCTTATCAGTCGATTGATCCATGATGAATGCAACAATTGCCTCGCAACTGGCTGTTTATATCTAGCCGGTGCCATGTTTGGGGGTGTGTCTGTGCCGTAAAGCATTTTCGAAACTACAATCTGACTACATTTTCGAGGCGCGATTGGATACTTCCGCTGCGTCACATCCGGATTGTGTCGGTCCGAACAGAGCAAGTTCCATATGCGCTTTTTCCTTGGAGAGGCGACATGGGGCAATGACACACCCACCAAACGACCCAGATATAGTTGCAGAACCATCAGAATAACTCTCAACCTGCATAATTAATGTAATTTTGGCTAGAAAAGTTGCATAGTGGGCCTTTAACAATGTACATACTGCCCCGCAGGCCATTCTCTGCTACTACAACACGTTCAATCCAACAACCCGCCTCACATCAACGTACTATAGCTAGTTGGTTCAAACGGAAAATGTAGTTTGGTGTGAGACTGTTGCCCAGCAGAGGGAGCTGTCATACACCTTAATTATACAGGAATGTCTGTATTTACATTTTAAAATGTTCATGGGCGGGTCTAGTTTGTCTGCAAATAACTATGCCTCCAGCAACAGGATTGGTCGAAATATATGAAGTGAAAGAAATAAAAGCCCAGTTCACCAGATCTGAGGTCAGCTGCGGTCAGTTTTTGGCTCATGAATGTATTGAGTGAACGATGTCTGAGCTAAATATTAACCACCTGGAACTTGGTTTCCTGGAGCTCGGAGGACGGCAGGACGTGTGTTTACCTGGTCGAGTAGGCGCTGAACGCAGACATCCTAATCACAGACCCTGTGTTTAATTAGCCCTGAATATAATTTTTGGGTTAAAAAAATAAATAAAAGTAAAAATATTTATAAGTACTAGCCTAGTCTAGATAGTCCTTCTGGCAAGAGAATAAAAAGATTATGTTTAAAAACATTACCTTTTTACCACCTCAAGTGAATTAACCTATCCCCAGTCAGAATAGTGTGTGTAAAGTCTGTCTCACTTGTATTAATTTTACTCGATAACTCGAATAACTTGAACGGAACTTTAGACATTTGGGGATAAGCAGCACAGCAGTCAGGTAGCTATTTTAAGCTATAATAAACTGCGCATTTTGTTTATATAGGTGAAGCATTATGAAAAATGTTCATGCAAAATAAAGCATAGAAATCATTTTGGCATTTTCATTTTCCGTCTGGGCTAAGCCCCGGATGTTTATGAAACCTAGAAACACCCCTGGTGTTAGCTGAGAGTGAAAAGGATTTAAAGGATAACTACAAATAACCAATGTTAGGGAAATGGGTTTGTTTTGTTGCGCGTTTATGGATTATTTTTTTTATATGTATATATCGGCCGATATATCGGCATATCGGTTTTTTAAATCACAAAATATTCGTATCGGTATCGGCCTTAAAAATTCTATATCGGTCGGACTCTAGGGAGGACCATTGAATCATGTAGGGCTTGTACTAGCAGTGTTTCATATTTAACAGTGTTCGTTTGTTCAACGTTGTTATTGCACGCTTGCTCTCTCTTTATGTTTTCAGGTGGTACTAAAGGACCAGTAGGTGTCTCAACCTGCCCTACTCTACCTCTGTCATGAGTTTCGCTCCCTGCAGCTTCAGAGTACACTCTAAGTTTAGCAGCCATTACTTGCAGATCTCTCTGATTTTCCAGTCTTTTAAGTTCTTGTTTTTGAGCAGCTATTGCATCCTCCATTTGTACTTCTGCTTCTTTTGCGGCTAACTGCGCAGCATACTCTGCTCTTTTGACGGTGATGCTCTGCCGCTCTGATGAACAGCTTGACTTAAGGCTAGGGGCTGTACGGTCGATCACGGATGCCTCAAATATAGACTGTGCATACTCTCAATCAAGCACCATGTGAAGTCTAGCATTTTCACCCTTTTCATTGAACTCTTCTTGACCCACTTCAGTCATACGCACTTTCAATAGACCCATCAAATCTACTGTTACTGCTACACAAGAATCAATATTTCTTCGAATCTGATGAGGAGGTGCTAATTGCAATCGTATGTTTTCATATGCATCTTTAGATTAGATTAGATTAGATTCAACTTTATTGTCATTGCACAAGTAAGGACAACCAGTACAACGAAATACAGTTTAGCCTCTAACCAGTAGTGCAATCAATAAAACGTTTTTGTTAAAGCAGCGCTATAAGAATAATAATAATAATAATACATAGAACACAGATAGCAGATAGCAGCTGAATATAAAGTGCAGTAATACATAAATGGTTAATACAGTTAATACAGTTGATCCTCATTAATTGTAAAGTGCATAGGTAAAGTGCATAGGTGGTTTGAGGTAGTCAGACTGACCATAGTCCATGTTCTAGAAGGGGGGGGGGGGGGGGCTAGTGTAGGGTCTTTGTGTTGAGCAGTGTTGTAGTGTTGTGGAAAAAGCTGTTTCTGAGCCTGCTGGTGCGACTCCTGAGGCTCCTGTAACGTCTCCCGGACGGGAGGAGAGAGAACAGGTCATGCCTGGGGTGTGTGTGGTCCTTGATGATTTTGTTTGCACGTTTCAGACACCGTGAATGATGAAGATCAGTGAGGGCAGGGAGTGATGTGCCAATTATTTTCTGAGCAGTTTTAACGACTCGCTGTAGGGCTTTCCTATCAGCCATAGTGCAGTTACCATACCACACCGTGAAGCAGTTGGTGAAGATGCTCTCAACGGTGCAGCGGTAGAAGTTCCGGAGGATCTGAGGGGAGAGTCCAGCTTTTTTCAGTTTTCTGAGGAAGAAGAGGCGTTGTTGAGCTTTCATGATCAGAGTGGAGGTGTTGAGTGACCAGGAGAGGTCTTGTGAAATATGGACACCCAGAAACTTGAAGTTGGTGAACCGTTCCACTTCAGCCCCGTTGATGTGAATGGGTGAGTGTATGCTTGCCTTAGATTTCCGGAAGTCAAAAATGAGTTCTTGGGTTTTGGTGGTGTTGAGCACAAGATTGTTACTAGCGCCCCAAGCTGCCAAGTGCAGGACTTCCTCCCTGTAGGCTGATTCATCATTATTCCTGATCAGGCCGAGCACTGTTGTGTCGTCTGCGAATTTGATGATGGAGTTGGAGTTGTGAATGGGGGAGCAGTCATAGGTGAAGAGGGTGTACAGTAAGGGGCACACCAGTGTGTAGAGGAAGTGTAGTGGAGGAGAGGATGTTTAACCTCACCGTCTGTGGTCTGTTGATCAGAAAGTCCAATATCCAGTTGCAGGTGGATATGCTGATGCCAAGCTTGTGTAATTTCATGATCAGATCAGATGGTATGATTGTGTTGAAAGCTGAGCTGAAGTCGATGAATAGCAACCTAGCATAGGAATTGCTATTGTCCAGGTGGGTGAGGGCAGAGTGAAGGGCTGTGGATATGGCATTCTCAGTCGATCTGTTGGCACGGTATGCATACTGGTGGGGGTCTAATGCAGGAGGAAGGCTGGGCTTGAGGTGAGCTAAGATTAGCTTCTCAAGACACTTGGTGATGATGGGGGTCAATGCTACTGGTCGATAGTCATTCAGACACGCTGGGTTAGATTGCTTGGGCACGGGGACGATGGTGGTGGTCTTGAGGCACACGGGAACAACAGCCTGGGCCAGTGACAGGTTAAATATGTTGGTGAAGACTCCAGATAGTTGCTCAGCGCACGTTCTCCAAACGCGCCCAGGGATGCCATCCGGGCCAGCTGCCTTCCTTACATTCACCCTGCTCAGCACTGACTGCACGTCAGAGGCAGTAAATCTGAGGGGTTGTTCGCCAGGTGGTGGGGTAGTTTTGACAGGCGTAGTGCTGTTGTCACGGTCAAAGCGGGCATAAAAGTGATTACGCTCGTTAGCAAAGTCGGTAGTGGTGGTAAGGGGGGTTGAGTTTGATCTTCTGTAGTCTGTGATGGCCTGTATTCCTTGCCACATACACGTAACTTGATTTACAAGTCCCTCTACCGCATCCATCATGTCTGTGCGTCTTCAGTACAATCATTTTTAAGTTTGTCACGTGTAGTTATAACTTCCCTTTTCGAGCATTCATATAGCTTGGTGAATTTGTGCTCCCTTTGACCTATTTCTTGTTCCTTTAGTTCTAGCATTTTGGGGGTTGATTTTCTTTTCCTACTAGATTTTCTTTGCTCTGGGCCAACTGTTATTGAAGTGGCATCAGGTTGTAAACACTGTTCACCACTCTTGAGAGGATCTTCTAATTTATCACCTTCTGACTTTTCTCCATGAACTGATATCTTAACTTAAGATATCTATTTTAAACTTGTATAGGGTACACTCAAAATATCTTAATGAACTACATAAATGCTTAACTTGTATAGGCTACACTCAAAATATCTTAATGAACTAGTTAAACGCTTAACTTTAAATCAAAATGCAATGCCACTTTAAACAAAATGCAAAATAATGTAGGAACAATCATTAAGCTATTAATGTCTCTGGTAATATCAACTGATATATCAATCAAGTCCACTCTAATTTACAAATGTCCATACGTGACGTTCTCAAACTTCAGGGCAGCATGGTCAAACCTGATGTCGTCCGTTGTAGCCTACACCGAAGATCAGTCAGAAAGACCTTGTAGACTAGACTGGCATTGCTTGGCTTACTGCGGCGAGGTGGGATGAAGTCGTGCTGTTTGCGAACGTCGTTCTCAGCTGGCCGAGCCGAATCTTATCCTGGTGCAGGGTAGCTGCTTGCGAACGTTGCTCTCTGCTGGCCGAGCCGTGAAACAGCCGCGCCGCCTGTGGACGCCGCTCCCCGCTCGTCGAGTCGCGAAACCGGTGTGCTGCTTGCGAACGTCGCTCTCTGACACACGCGCCGGTCCTCTGCGAACGTGTCCCGTGTCCTTGCTCTCTGTCCAAGAGCCAACAGCCGATGAAAGCTGCTGTAGGCTAGGTCAACTCTGGAGCCGTGGTGTGAATGTTAGCCGGTTGTCAGCTACGTCGAAGCTCTCCTCCTTCTCCGATAGTAGACCACTCTCTCAACGTCTCTTACGCACTTTTATTCTGGTCCACTTGTTGTTGGCTTGAACTGAAAGCTAGGCTAACTCTTTCTACCTAGCCTAGGCCTACTTAGCCACATTCGCGGGTCGTTGTCACTGTAGCTGCATTGGTTCAATAAACGGCCACGCTTCATACTGATGTCTTCTTGAATATTTATTCTCTTTTAAACTCTCTCTCTAAAACGGTAAACTTTAATAAGCAGAAAAAACACTGTGACAGCGTTAGCGCCATAAACCTAATACAGAGTCCATCTTCTTCTGAAACCCATGTGTCCGTGACTGGTTTTATATCTCTGATGGCGCGTTTTCCCATAATTCCCTGGGATAGATATTTAAACAAACTCTTAACACAAAGCAATGACACAATATCTATTTTTAACAGTAAAACTTAAATCATGAATTCAACAAATAATAAAATCATGAATTAAACAATTAATGTAAATACATATTTAAATCTCTGTAATGTCCAGACTGTCTCTGAGACAGTTACACAGGTACTATCTGCCTCAGGGAAGGAGCTTTCTGAGCCGGTTGTAAACAGTCTACGCTGATTGGATACGGTTGAGGCGGGAGCCAAAACAATGAGCCGCTTTCCAAGAAGTCCCTCAGTTGGAACGCGCCTATGATGAACACACAGATACACACTGAACTGGTGCTCATTTATACCTCCTAGTTCAGCTGGACACAGTATTTATACATAGATATATATATATATATATATACAGCTCTCTAGTGGTAGGAGAAGGGGCCACCTCCTGCACCGCTTTAAGGGACAGGCTGCAGCCTGGCAGCCCACGTGTGGGAGGAGCCTAACCCGTCCCCTGGAGGACCTTATGGAAGCTGGAGCTCCTCCTCCGTCCGGACCTCCCCCTCTCCTCCGTCAGGACCTCCAACTCACATCCAACAGGACCTCCACCTCTCCTTCGTCAGGACCTCCATCAGGTCCTCCATCAGGTCATCCACCTCTCCTCCATCAGGCCCTCCACCTCTCCATCAGCACCTCCACCTCTCCTCCATCAGGACCTCCACCTCTCATCCATCAGGACATCCACCTCTCCTCCATCAGGACCTCCACCTCTCCTCCATCAGGACCTCCACCTCTCCTCCATCAGGACCTCCATCAGGACCTCCACCTCTCCTCCATCAGGACCTCCACCTCTCCTCCATCAGTACCTCCACCTCTCCTCCATCAGGACCTCCACCTCTCCTTCGTCAGGACCTCCAACTCTCCTCCATCAGGACCTCCATCAGGACCTCCAACTCTCCTCCATCAGGACCTCCATCAGGTCCTCCACCTCTCCTCCATCAGGACCTCCACCTCTCCTTCGTCAGGTCCTCCATCAGGACCTCCACCTCTCCTCCATCAGGACCTCCACCTCTCCTTCGTCAGGACCTCCACCTCTCCTCCATCAGGACCTCCACCTCTCCTTCGTCAGGTCCTCCATCAGGACCTCCACCTCTCCTCCATCAGGACCTCCACCTCTCCTCCATCAGGACCTCCACCTCTCCTTCGTCAGGACCTCCACCTCTCCTCCATCAGGTCCTCCACCTCTCCTCCATCAGGACCTCAACCTCTCCTCCATCAGGACCTCCACCTCTCCTCCATCAGGACCTCCATCAGGTCCTCCACCTCTCCTCCCGTCCCCTGGAGATCCGTTAGGAAGGTGGAGCTCCTCCTCCGTCCGGACCTCCCCCTCTCCTCCGTCAGGACCTCCAACTCACATCCAACAGGACCTCCACCTCTCCTTCGTCAGGACCTCCATCAGGTCCTCCATCAGGTCATCCACCTCTCCTCCATCAGGACCTCCACCTCTCCTCCATCAGGACCTCCATCAGGACCTCCACCTCTCCTTCGTCAGGACCTCCATCAGGACCTCCACCTCTCCTTCGTCAGGACCTCCACCTCTCCTCCATCAGGTCATCCACCTCTCCTCCATCAGGACCTCCACCTCTCCTCCAACAGGACCTCCACCTCTCCTCCATCAGGACCTCCACCTCTCCTCCATCAGGACCTCCACCTCTCTCCTCCATCAGGACCTCCACCTCTCCTCCATCAGGACCTCCACCTCTCCTCCATCAAGTCCTCCACCTCTCCTCCATCAGGACCTCCACCTCTCATCCATCAGGACCTCCATCAGGACCTCCACCTCTCCTCCCGTCCCCTGGAGATCCGTCAGGAAGGTGGAGCTCCTCCATCATCTTTCCCACTCTAGTTGAAAGCATCTCTTCCCGTTGAGAGTGGGGATCAAAACGACGAGCGGTATCGTAGAGGTATGTGTTCAATGCCAGGCGGTGAGTGTAATGGTACATGCGTTCTGTTTAAGGGTTCTTGAGCCTCTTGTAGGCCACTGAGTAGAATGCAGCCTATTCCTGTGAATTTAGAGGTTTGCATTCTCATTGGTTGTTCAAGTCAAATGTTAATTGCTCTATTGATTGGTTAAGAGTTTGCCAGCCTTGTACTTGTCAAGCCAGCCATGTTCAGGATCTATGTTCATTTGGCTCTACCTGCCTGTGTAATTTTTTGAGAAGCTTTGTTTGTAAGTACATAAGTTCATCAATGTTTAAGGCCACGTTTATACATAGCAGGGTATTTCTAGAAACAAACATTCCCCCCCTCCTTTTTCAAAATAACATTGTGCACACAACATCGTTTTCAAACTAACCCTGAACGTTTTCAAACATTTTCCACTAACCCTGATAGTGTAGTGCGTCGTACGAGCATCGTACAGCTTTCACACCGTTTCCCGAAAGCATCGTTGGTAACGAACGTCGTGAAAACGCTCGTAGCTAACGAGGACTCCAGGGGTACTCGTAGGACGCTAAGAGCATCGTTGGCCTACTATAGCCTCAGTGGCGTCACCAGCGGACATTCCATTTCGCAACCAAAAACAGTGATTGCCGCCGATATATTACTCATAGACTACTGTTCGATTTTCTTTGGGGGGTCTATGACGCTAACAACAGAAGCCTTACATCTACGGAACCTGCATCACCCACAAAGCAACCAGCCTTGTGCGTGACCCCAGCCACCCCTCCAGCCCCTCCAGCCTCCTGCCGTCTTAGAGACGGTTAGCAGCCTCCGGGCCGGCTCCAGCAAGCACACTGGGAAACAGATTATTTCACCAGGCTGTAAGGAGGCTGGATTCTCTCCCCTCTCTCACTTCCCTCCCACTTGTCCCCATTAACTTTAACCCTAACATCCTCTTTGCCAGAATGTGTGTGTGGGACACACTTACTAAGATGCATATTAATAAAGACATTTCCACACCCACACCCACCCACCCATACCCACCCCCCCCCTAACCCCCCCACACACACACACACACACACACACACACACACACACACACACACACACACACACACCAGCTGAGGAAAAAAACTTTCATGTTTGTGTTTTGCTGCCTGAATCAAGGCTAATATTAACTAACCCGTAACCTATCCCTCCCCCTAGCCTTTACCTCTGCCATCCCCCAACCCTCTCCCTAACCCTAACCTTAATCTCTCCCTAACCCTAAGCCCTAACCCTCTCCCTAACCCTAACCTTAATCTCTCCCTAACCCTCTCCCTAACCCTAACCTTAATCTCTCCCTAACCCTATCCCTATCTGCACCTACCACACTGACCTCCAACACGCCATAAGCACACTTTTCTCAGCACTTAGGACACATGGTTACAGTAAAAGGTTTCTCAGGTCAATCAAAACAAGCACACTATCACAACTCGCTCCCACTCGCGCCCCACCCTCCTCACACACCGTTCCATACACCACACCCGACCCTCTAGGCACCTACCCCAACCGCAATCATCCTTCCCCCACCATCATTCCCTATCCAAACTCCCTCCCTCTCCCCAGACCCAACCCCGACCCTAACCCATACCCTAACCCCAACCCCGCCCCCTTCCCTAACCCCAACCAAAACCCATCCCCCTCTCCCAAACCCAACCTCTACACCCCCCCCACACCTATTCCTAACCTTCACCCTTTCCCTAACCTTCACCCCTCCCCTAATCCTAACCCTAACCCCTCCCCTAACCCTAACCCTAACCCTAACCCTAACCCTAACCCTAACCCTCCCCCTTCCCCTAACCCCAACCCCTACCCCTCTCCTAACCCTAACCTCTACCCCCTTCCCACACCTAATCCTAACCCTAATCCTAACCCTTACCTCTACCCCTTCCCTAACCCTAACCCTAACCCCAACCTCTACTCCTTCCACACACCTAATCCCAACCCTCCCCCAACCCCTAGCCTTTCCCTAACCCTAACCCACTCCCCACACCTAACCCTAACCCTTCCCCTAACCCCAACCCCTACCCCGCTCCTAACCCTAACCCTAACCTCTACCCCCTTCCCTAACCCTAACCCTAACCCCAACCTCTACTCCTTCCACACACCTAATCCCAACCCTCCCCCAACCCCTACCCTTTCCCTAACCCACTCCCCACACCTAATCCTAACCCTCCCCCTTCCCCTAACCCTAACCTCCACCCCTCCCCTAATCCTAACCCTAACCCTATTCCTTCCACATACCTAATCCTAACCCTCCCCCTTCCCCCAACCCCTACCCCTTTCCTAACCCTAACCTCTACCCCCTTCCCACACCTAACCCTAACCCTTACCTCTACCCCTTCCCCAACCCTAACCCTAACCCCAACCTCTACTCCTTCCACACACCTAACCCCAACCCTCCCCCCTCCCCCAACCCCTACCCTTTCCCTAACCCCAACCCTAACCCTAACATTTTAAAGCATAAATTGAATATCTGTGTGATATGCTCGTATATCTTGTGTTTTTTTAAGGTGGCTGGAATAACAACCCTAATGCTGGCCAGTTCAAATACATCTTCAGAAAGCTGATGGCCCAGTGTGGAGTTGTTAAACCATGCAGAGGCAATGTGACTGCACCGGATGAGACAGAGTCCCTATCAGCGGTCATCGACACCTCTACAAGCCTGTCAGCTGTAGATATGTCCTCTCTAGCAGGAGGAGAAGATGTTCCATCCCCGTTTGCTGACATTCCTGCCCTAGTACATGACCACAGCTACCTTCCCGTCCGCTACGATGGTCTTGTGGACAACTCTCTCGTGTACATTTCAGGTAAAGGCTGACTATAAGTCGATTTTGCCTATAACCGATAATGCCAATAGTCAACTCTGTGAGAGAACAATCTTGACGGTCCAGAAAAAGAAATGTCTCCTTAATTTCCCCACGCATATTATTATAAGTTATGATATTATACTAACCCAAATTTTAGGATTTGAGGTGAGACGGGCTCTGAAGAAGCTGTCCTGAGATGTCTGCCGTGCCAGCCTGGTGACAGACGCTGCATCTGCCATCAAGGACCAGAGCTCCCACCTGCTCTGTCTAAGAAACAATGTAGGCCTGGTGATTCCATCAGAGGGCACAGTGAGGGTCGTCAGGGCAGCAAAGTGGTTCATTCACCAGGCATCAGCTAGCTTCAGACCATCACAGCCCATCAAACTGCTAGAAGTCTTGTACATTGTACGGAGGAGGATCGGGTCAGAGGATGTGTTTGTGCTCAGGGAGCACATGGGCAACACGCAGATGGACACTAGGGTTTCAGCGGCCCTCATACCCCCTTCCCGTGAAGAAGGACACTGGGGTTTCAGCGGCCTTCAGTGTGCATATTGTATCTAGTTCTCTCCTATGGTGGCATCATGCCTTCAGTGTGCATATTGTATCTAGTTCTCTCCTATGGTGGCATCATGCCTTCAGTGTGCATATTGTATCTAGTTCTCTCCTATGGTGGCATCATGCCTTCAGTGTGCATATTGTATCTAGTTCTCTCCTATTGTGGCATCATGCCTTCAGTGTGCATATTGTGTATAGTTCTCTGCAAACCTATGGTGGCATCATGCCTTCAGTGTCTCTTGAACAGCCACAAAGGTTGCACAAATGATATTCATATTTTATCGTATTTGCCTAAATGCATACTTGACTGTAGATAGATTTGAGTGAAGTTACCAACACAATAGATTGCTGAGTTTTAGTAGTCCCTATATTGATTTAACATAAATAATATGAATACCTTGTGCATGTGTGTATTTATTGCACCTATCTGTTCTGTTTAATGTTAATTTCATATGAAAACACATGGTTATAATTACATAAATACATCTCTGTACAGGGTGGGGATTTCAACATGCAGCCTTTCTTGATGTATATTTGTAAAGGGAAATCTTGTACCTATTTTAGAACATTATTCTATTTTTCTTAGAACCTAACAATTATTCCTCAGTATGTACTGTCATACCTACATCTCTGACGTTTAGGACAAAGCAAACTGTTTGAAATTCGGTTGGAAATTGAGCAAGTTATGGTTATTTAAAAAGTACATGAATCACTACCAACCGACAGACAGAGAGACAGACAGACAGACAGATGGCATTTCTTTAAGCTGTGTGTGTGTATTTTTATCTTATCACATATTTTTCACTTATCTGTGTGTGTGTATTTGTGCATACATACCCGAAAGCAAAATCACAATTCTTCTCATGTTTTATGTTCATTTTTTGCCTAGCATAAATAGGAGTCCACACACGCATAGTCAAAATAACAAGCAGTTTATTGCTGCTTAGCACACAAACGATACACATAACTTAAAATGAAGCTTCTCTTCGGAGTGAAATAAGGCGAAAATAATTAAACAAAAGAAACTCGATTTGAAAGGGAAGCTACCTAAACCCTATGTCAAAGTAAATAATAAAAAAGACAATTACAAAAACGAACTTCCTAAACTACCAAAATACATGAGAAAGCGAGTCAAAAGAAAATGCAGCTGACTCATACTGCTTCCAGGTACTAACAGTGACTATATACAAAGATGGAAAAAAGATTACAATTTAAAGTGACTATGTACAACAAAAGTGACTAGTGAAACAAACTAAGGTAATACTTAACATGCAAATTTACTCGAAACTAACAAAGCACAGGTCACCCTTGGATGCAGAAACATGAACAGAAACATTAGCGCAAACATCTTAAGGACATATAAATATGTATATATTTAAAGCAATAACAGTTTGATGAGATTTTCCAAATTATTCTCCAAAGTACATTTGAAAGTCCAACATGTGACAGTTGTCACGGATTAATGTCCTCTGGGCACAAACGGGTGTCTGCTCCTCTCTACGTGCAGGGGCTGGAGGACAGGCAAGAGGGACATCTGCAACAAGCAAAGATGTGCAGATATAGTGTCAAGAGGTTACGTTTGTAACAGACATACAAGGTATTCTGTTGCCCCTTAACTATGGAACAGCGTGCCACTGCATATTAAATTGTCCCCCTCTGTAGCTATTTTAAAATCAAATGTTAAAACTCATCTCTTCTCTATTGCCTTTAATTCAGTAGGCTATAACCTTTCTTTTACCTCATCTTTATCACATCTTTTAATCTTTTGATCCTGATTGTACATTGATTTATTGCATTGTGGCAACATCTGTCCAATATTACCCAGTTATTACTGTCATTATTATTACTCTTGTTACTGTTATTATCGTCTTTTCAAACGTATGAATGTTTTATTATTTATTGTTTTACTGGTATTTTTTTAGGGTTAGGGTTAGGGAAGTTAAAAAGCCTACCTGCCACAGCCAGGACTTTAATTTATTATTTCTGACCTGGAAATCTAGGCTAAAACCCGACTTATTTAGGATGGCTTTTAATACACAGTAGTATGATAACCCTTTTATTCTATCTTACATCTAAAATCTTTCCATAGCTGCTGCCAATCACCGAAACACCGGAAAAAAACTCTCCGACGTACAGCGTCTAGTTACATGTGGTTGATATGACTACAACCAAAGCTATAGCGTAAAACAGCCAATCACAACTCTCCGACGTACAGCCAATCACAATGTACTCCCATTCAAGCGTACAGCCAATGATATTGTGTGAAGTAATCAGCAGACGACGGTCCCCGAGCCGAAAAACACACTGGCACAATTGACGACTCCTCCTTTCGTGATGGGGAAGTGCTCTTCTAACTGTCATCAGCGGAGCTGTCTGTTAACTGTTAACCTGTCCAATTCGGTACAGGAAAAGCACTGGCATGGGTTATGCCCATCGAGGGATGGGCATTATGAGTAGAAGGAGGAGCTGTGTACGATGATAAAATTACCAAATTTTGCTTAATTTGTCGGGGCGGCAATTAGCTCAGGTGGTAGCGCGGTCGTCTGGTAATCGCAAGGTGACCAGTTCGATCTTCGCTCAGAACCTAGCTGATCGTCGAGGGTCCTTGAGCAAGACACCTAACCCCGAGCGCTCCCACGCGCGCTGTCGGCCCTGTTTGGCCGGCACCGCCGTTGGCGAGATTTTTATAATGATGTAAGGTTTATTCGAATGTTGAAAAATGCCAAATTTGAAAGAGTTGAGAATATAAAATGTGTAATAAAATAATGCCACAATTATTATTCTGTTTGTAAAAAGTCTAATTCTTAACTGCTTTAAATTAATTTAAGAAGTAAACCAAGAAATGCAGCATGTGCTCTACGCATCAGGCTACTTTCGTTGACCTAAATATCGAGCCTGCATCGATGGTGACTTGTGTGGACTCCCGGTCGGATCCATATCAATAGCCTGTAATAATAATAATACTGTCCAATAATATAATAATAGGGAAATTGAGAAACGAATTAACATACTATATAGGCCTATATTAACATACTATATCAAAATATTAACATACTATTTAAAAACTAAAGAGACTGGCGTTTTGTTTTATATAATTTGTTTATATTGTTCAGTAGTTATATGCCTACATGAGGCCGTAGCAGTTAACAGACGGGCTGTTCCAAGTGTTTACTTGAAGTCCGAACTTGCCAAGTACGGAGTGGTGGTTGAAAAGCCCACCAACAGTCTAATAATCAGTCAGATAATTTCCTGGACCCATGAAAGGTTACCTTCCTCCTGCTATAAGCTGGAACTGATGTGGCTGAATCTGAATAAACTCTGGCTCGTGAGTTCCTGGTTAAGGTTATGAATGACACCACGATTCCCCCTGAAGACGGCAAATGGACAATAGCAAACATCCTTAGCACATTCAACTGTGCACTCCAGGCTATGCCGACTGTTGTCACAGCCTACACCCTTGCTGTAACTTTCGGAGCTTCCACAGCAATGTGTGCAAACTCATTTTCCACGCTGAAAAACGTCTTCTCTGAGCATCCGATTCAGCTTGCTTTTGAAAAGGACCTGACTCACAAGTTTACGTTTGAGTGGAAGGATATGTTGTTGAGGAGGTTCAGCTCGGAGAAACGCGGACAGCGCTGACTCAACTCAAAGTAAGCCACCGTGTGTGTCTGTGTGCGTGTGTGTATTGGCAATGCATAGCTCTCTGTTAACTGCTTTTACACCTAATATGTTGTATAGTATGGCAAGCCGAATTGTCATTTATTAACTCAGTTTGACTATCCGGAATTTACATTGCAGATATCTGCAATTCAGTTTCGCCTAGTCAAAACTAACATTTCGGATATCCGCAACTACATTCCTCCTATCCGCAATTGTCATTTCAGATATCCACAAAGACATTCCTCCTAGGCGAAATTACGTCATTTTCGCCATTCATGTCTATGGGGTTTCTCATTGCGGATATCTACAATTCAGTTGCGGATATCCACTTTGTGAATTACGGATATCTGCAACTGAATTGTAGATATCTGTAATTCCAGTTTCAGATATCTACAATTTGATTCTGACTAGTCATAATTCCAGTTCAAGATATCTTTAATTCACCTCAATTCAAGATATCTACATGTCCCTTTTTAGATATCTTAAATTAAGTTTTGACTAGGCGAAATGAAGTTGTAGATATCTCCAACTGGAGTTACGACTAGTCAAAATGACGTTGTAGATATCTCTAACTGGAGTTACGACTAGGCGAAATGACGTTGTAGATATCTAATATCAAGTTATAGATATCTTGAAAGGAATTTTGATTAGAGATATCTACAATTGTAGATATCTTTAACTTTCATTCTGCCTAGGCGAAACTGAATTAAAGATATCTTGAATTCGAGTTTTGACTAGGCGAAATGACGTTTCAGATATCTCTAATGACGTTTCAGATATCTGTAATGACGTTTCAGATATCTGTAATGAAAAATTATAGGACCGTTTACTTTAAGCGGGAGCGGAGCAGCTCCTCGTTCAATCATCATTCACACAATTCACTGATTACATCGCTCCATATTTTCTCGTGATCTTTTCGATCACAGCCAACGCCATGACTGCTCCTTTCTTATTCCATTCGGAAATGAACCCACTTCTTCTTTGATTATGGCGGCAAGGGGAAATTACGTAATTCTGGATATCTAAAACGTAATGCCCAACACTCAAATGACGTTTGAGATATCTTTAACTTTCATTCTGCCTAGGCGAAACTGAATTACAGATATCTGCAATTGTCATTTAAGATGTGTGACGAGTTGAATGTCGTTTTCCTTGAAGTCATTGCAGATATCTATAATTCAGTTTCGCCTAGTCAAAACTGAATTACAGATATCTCTAACTATCGTTTCGACTAGTCAAAACTACGTCACAGATATCTCTAACTGTCGTTTCGACTAGTCACAACTACGTAACAGATATCTTGAATGAAGTTGTTGATATCTACAATGTAAATTCCGGATAGTCAAACTTAGTTAATAAATGTCAATTCGGCTTGCCATAGTATAGTCCCGTGTTTTATGGATATATATTCATAGCATTGCTTCTATGTAATGTATTGCTTTAAATGATGAGGAATGATGTGATGTCGTAGGCTATAGGCTACGGGGTGATATTGCTGTTGGTTATGTTTAACGTGATGATTATGTGCTGCGCGAATAGGAATCATTGTAAGCACGTAAAACGAGTCTCTTGGTTTAGCTTAAATGGGGTGCATTAGCTTAAATGTAAAGTCAACCGTCAAATTGATAACATTTAAATGTATCAATCCTGCTACTCCCGCAAGATTAGAGACACACCCCTCAAGGACTGAGCGGGAGTTATTGGAAAGTGCAATATTAATGAATTGAAATATGTCTATTTTTTCTATATCTATATATTTTGTGTGATTACTGCTCTTCTGATGGTGATGTAGGCTAGGAACGGAGGTGTGTGTGTGTCAGTCAGCACCCGCCGTGGTGTGTGTGTGTGTGCGTTTGCAGTCAGTCAGCACCCGCCGTGGTGTGTGTGTGTTTGCAGTCAGTCAATCAGCACCCGCCGTGGTGTGTGTGCGCAGTCAGTCAGCACCCGCCGTGGTGTGTGTGTGTTTGCAGTCAGTCAATCAGCACCCGCCGTGGTGTGTGCGCGCAGTCATCACCCGCCGTGGTGTGCTCATTGCGACTGATCAAAGTATTTCATTTTTTATTTAATGCACGTTATTTTTGTCTTCAATGTCAACTTTGAAACACCTTGCTCAGTAGGGTATTTCTGTATGGTTGTATAATATGCGTTAGGGTTGTGTATTTTGTGAAAGTAGGTCAGGTATAAAAGAACAATGGCGCCATCTAGTGCAAAAACAAAGACAGTAAATCAATTAGATTTCTAATCTGATCTAAAAACAACAACTTGACATTCAAAGGGTTAGGAATATTGAAAGATATCTATTTGGCTGACTGGGAAGAATCAGCTTTCCTCAAATGCCCATCACGCCCGCTCTTATACTATCGTTATCTCGATGACATTTTCAGTCTATGGGACAAGTCGGAAACTGAGTTTAATCACTTTATTTACATCCTTAATTCACATCACCCCCGCATTACTCTTAAACACACCCTTCATTTCCAGCAGGTCCCCTTCTTGGACACTATAGTCTTCTTTTCTGAAATCATAGATGGTTACAAAACATTAGGCACTAAAGTATACTTTAAAGATACTGAAGGACACTCTTTATTATTTAGCAGCAGCTCCCATCCCCGACACACTTTTAGTTCCATTATTAAATCTCAATTTATTCGTTTTCATCGTATTTGTTCTCTTCCCCACCATGTAGAGGAGGCTACAAGGACCCTCTTTGAGGCCCTTAGACTGGAGACTGGCTGGCGCTTGTTATTCTTGGCGCTTGTTATTCTTTTTTCCATCCTTGATTTTTCCAGGTTGATGCGTTATTCATAGTCAGCACCCGGGTTACTAACCCGGGTTAGTAGTTTGGATATTTTGAAATTGGAATTTATTCAATGTGTTTTTGTGCGGCAGATTTTATTTTTTTCAGGTTGATGCGTTAATCGTATTGTAGTTTGGTAATTTAATATTGTAATTCATTCATTGTTTTTTTGTGCGGCAGGGGTTAGGTGATAGGGTAATGGTTGGGGTAGACTGTGTGGTCGCAGTTGCAGCTGGCCTATTGTACCGTGTGTGAGGTGTGGTCTAGGTGTGGGTGAGATGTGTGGTGAATGTAACTAGGTTTAGGATGACCGTGTAAGAGGAGGCACCTAGTGATTGTATGTGTGGAATGGATGCATAATAAATGTGCATCTGTTGATTGTGTGTGTAGTAAATAAGGAGTGGGTGTAATGCATGTGTAAAAACTGGTGAATGTGTAATAGGTGTGTTGTGAATAATGAATGTGTAAGAGGTGTAATAGGTGTAGCTTGTGTGTGATGTGTGCGGATGATAGATAATGTGAAGGAGGGGAATGTGGTGAATGTGTAATGGTAGTGGTTATAGTGTGGGTGTGTGATGGTTTTGGAGTGTTCGTGGTGGTTGTAATGAGTGTGTAATGAGTGTGTAACAGGTGTATTATGAATGATAGATGTGTAGTGGGTGTATGATGGATCTGTACGATGAATGTGGCATGGATACTTAGTGCTGGGAGTGTAATGGATGGCAAGGGGTGGATGTGTACAAAACAGTTGTGTAGGTGGGTGTAGTAAAAGTGTAATGGGAGATGTGTGTATGCTGGTTGTATGCTGGGGTTCACGATTTCTCATTGAGACCTGTGGGTGCAAGTGTATGTAAGCGGGTGATCCATTGGTGCTCTATGCGTCTGCGTTGTGGGGTGGTCCATCTGGGGTCAGACTCCAATCCGGCGATGGTGAGGTGAGTGACGGAGTGCTCTGCAAAGTGTCTGACCAGTGTGGTTTGTAGGTGCTGGAGTTTGATTTTGTGAAGGGTTAGGTAGCTAAGGTAATCTCTCCGGTGTGGGAGAGTGGATGCACGGTCCATTAGACCCTCGGACCTCCGTCGATCTCTCCCCCGGTATCCAAGGCCTCTGTAGCCTCTGGGTGGTGACGGTGGGTGCCAGGCCCTCGATGCTGAGTAGGCCCGGCTGGATCCACGCTGCAGGTGGTTATTTTGCGATGTCTTCTGGAATCGGTGTCTTGGCGATGAAAATACGTCGTCTTCATCGCTCAGAGGACATTGCCAAGCATCTGTCTGCTGAAAATTGGGCCTAGCTCGTGGCGAATGGAAAAAACCACGGCATCCATTATCGCATGTTCTATTTCTATCGCTCATGTTGTTGGAGCGGAAAGAATAAAATTCGTTGTTGTTTCTTTAAATAAAGATTTGCTATTACTGTGATTGAAGATAGGATTCCTTGTTTTATAATTGTAAAATATTTATTGTATTTTTACAAAAGCATTCAACGTTTCGACCTAATCGGGTCTTCATCAGGAATGGCAGTACAAGGTCATTACAGCAAGTAATAGCATGTCCACGTGATCTCCCGGAAGATGCAACTTCCTGTGGTGCCGGAGATAATAGTGTAATAACATACAATAGAGAATATGAGATGAACCGCTCAAAAAAGCATATTACATAAAATATTATTATTTATAGTTCAATTATATAGACATACAAAATCAAGTATTGATATAAATTCTCAATGAAACAATACAATATGGTCACCGTACAGTCTGACGGAACATTGGGATAGCATATCGCCTCCTAGTGGTATGAACAAGTAGCACATGAAAGTGGTCTCCATTTTTGTAAGTAGTAGTATTGTTAACAATATTATCAAACCAAGGGTCCAGTAGGACTTTATTAGAAAGACATAATCAAACCATGTATTGTTGTGATGTTATAAATATATATTTTCTTAGTGGTAAGTAACACATTTGGGTTATAATACGTTATAAGAGTTGCTAGGTTAAGGTTAGGATAGTAGATGGTATGGGTTATGATGAAGAATATGGTCCTGCGATCTCGACTCCGATAACAGAACCCCGGGATCCGAGGCCCTGACGGCATGCGCCAGGCCAGGTCCTCAATTGGTTGGTCGGTACATCTCGCTCCATCATGAAAAGGGTTAGGGTTAGGGTTAGGGTTAGGGTTAGGGTTAGGGTTAGGGTTAGGGTTAGGGTTAGGGTTAGGGTTAGGGTTAGGGTTAGGGTTAGGGTTAGGGTTAGGGTTAGGGTTAGGGTTAGGGTTAGGGTTAGGGTTAGGGTTAGGGTTAGGGTTAGGGTTAGGGTTAGGGTTAGGGTTAGGGTTAGGGTTAGGGTTAGGGTTAGGGTTAGGGTTAGGGTTAGGGTTAGGGTTAGGGTTAGGGTTAGGGTTAGGGTTAGGGTTAG
The DNA here is from genome assembly GCF_026213295.1 of Gadus chalcogrammus. Classification (NCBI taxonomy): domain Eukaryota; kingdom Metazoa; phylum Chordata; class Actinopteri; order Gadiformes; family Gadidae; genus Gadus; species Gadus chalcogrammus. The sequence goes on along the minus strand of NC_079428.1, from coordinate 6,257 downwards.
GGTTAGGGTTAGGGTTAGGGTTAGGGTTAGGGTTAGGGTTAGGGTTAGGGTTAGGGTTAGGGTTAGGGTTAGGGTTAGGGTTAGGGTTAGGGTTAGGGTTAGGGTTAGGGTTAGGGTTAGGGTTAGGGTTAGGGTTAGGGTTAGGGTTAGGGTTAGGGTTAGGGTTAGGGTTAGGGTTAGGGTTAGGGTTAGGGTTAGGGTTAGGGTTAGGGTTAGGGTTAGGGTTAGGGTTAGGGTTAGGGTTAGGGTTAGGGTTAGGGTTAGGGTTAGGGTTAGGGTTAGGGTTAGGGTTAGGGTTAGGGTTAGGGTTAGGGTTAGGGTTAGGGTTAGGGTTAGGGTTAGGGTTAGGGTTAGGGTTAGGGTTAGGGTTAGGGTTAGGGTTAGGGTTAGGGTTAGGGTTAGGGTTAGGGTTAGGGTTAGGGTTAGGGTTAGGGTTAGGGTTAGGGTTAGGGTTAGGGTTAGGGTTAGGGTTAGGGTTAGGGTTAGGGTTAGGGTTAGGGTTAGGGTTAGGGTTAGGGTTAGGGTTAGGGTTAGGGTTAGGGTTAGGGTTAGGGTTAGGGTTAGGGTTAGGGTTAGGGTTAGGGTTAGGGTTAGGGTTAGGGTTAGGGTTAGGGTTAGGGTTAGGGTTAGGGTTAGGGTTAGGGTTAGGGTTAGGGTTAGGGTTAGGGTTAGGGTTAGGGTTAGGGTTAGGGTTAGGGTTAGGGTTAGGGTTAGGGTTAGGGTTAGGGTTAGGGTTAGGGTTAGGGTTAGGGTTAGGGTTAGGGTTAGGGTTAGGGTTAGGGTTAGGGTTAGGGTTAGGGTTAGGGTTAGGGTTAGGGTTAGGGTTAGGGTTAGGGTTAGGGTTAGGGTTAGGGTTAGGGTTAGGGTTAGGGTTAGGGTTAGGGTTAGGGTTAGGGTTAGGGTTAGGGTTAGGGTTAGGGTTAGGGTTAGGGTTAGGGTTAGGGTTAGGGTTAGGGTTAGGGTTAGGGTTAGGGTTAGGGTTAGGGTTAGGGTTAGGGTTAGGGTTAGGGTTAGGGTTAGGGTTAGGGTTAGGGTTAGGGTTAGGGTTAGGGTTAGGGTTAGGGTTAGGGTTAGGGTTAGGGTTAGGGTTAGGGTTAGGGTTAGGGTTAGGGTTAGGGTTAGGGTTAGGGTTAGGGTTAGGGTTAGGGTTAGGGTTAGGGTTAGGGTTAGGGTTAGGGTTAGGGTTAGGGTTAGGGTTAGGGTTAGGGTTAGGGTTAGGGTTAGGGTTAGGGTTAGGGTTAGGGTTAGGGTTAGGGTTAGGGTTAGGGTTAGGGTTAGGGTTAGGGTTAGGGTTAGGGTTAGGGTTAGGGTTAGGGTTAGGGTTAGGGTTAGGGTTAGGGTTAGGGTTAGGGTTAGGGTTAGGGTTAGGGTTAGGGTTAGGGTTAGGGTTAGGGTTAGGGTTAGGGTTAGGGTTAGGGTTAGGGTTAGGGTTAGGGTTAGGGTTAGGGTTAGGGTTAGGGTTAGGGTTAGGGTTAGGGTTAGGGTTAGGGTTAGGGTTAGGGTTAGGGTTAGGGTTAGGGTTAGGGTTAGGGTTAGGGTTAGGGTTAGGGTTAGGGTTAGGGTTAGGGTTAGGGTTAGGGTTAGGGTTAGGGTTAGGGTTAGGGTTAGGGTTAGGGTTAGGGTTAGGGTTAGGGTTAGGGTTAGGGTTAGGGTTAGGGTTAGGGTTAGGGTTAGGGTTAGGGTTAGGGTTAGGGTTAGGGTTAGGGTTAGGGTTAGGGTTAGGGTTAGGGTTAGGGTTAGGGTTAGGGTTAGGGTTAGGGTTAGGGTTAGGGTTAGGGTTAGGGTTAGGGTTAGGGTTAGGGTTAGGGTTAGGGTTAGGGTTAGGGTTAGGGTTAGGGTTAGGGTTAGGGTTAGGGTTAGGGTTAGGGTTAGGGTTAGGGTTAGGGTTAGGGTTAGGGTTAGGGTTAGGGTTAGGGTTAGGGTTAGGGTTAGGGTTAGGGTTAGGGTTAGGGTTAGGGTTAGGGTTAGGGTTAGGGTTAGGGTTAGGGTTAGGGTTAGGGTTAGGGTTAGGGTTAGGGTTAGGGTTAGGGTTAGGGTTAGGGTTAGGGTTAGGGTTAGGGTTAGGGTTAGGGTTAGGGTTAGGGTTAGGGTTAGGGTTAGGGTTAGGGTTAGGGTTAGGGTTAGGGTTAGGGTTAGGGTTAGGGTTAGGGTTAGGGTTAGGGTTAGGGTTAGGGTTAGGGTTAGGGTTAGGGTTAGGGTTAGGGTTAGGGTTAGGGTTAGGGTTAGGGTTAGGGTTAGGGTTAGGGTTAGGGTTAGGGTTAGGGTTAGGGTTAGGGTTAGGGTTAGGGTTAGGGTTAGGGTTAGGGTTAGGGTTAGGGTTAGGGTTAGGGTTAGGGTTAGGGTTAGGGTTAGGGTTAGGGTTAGGGTTAGGGTTAGGGTTAGGGTTAGGGTTAGGGTTAGGGTTAGGGTTAGGGTTAGGGTTAGGGTTAGGGTTAGGGTTAGGGTTAGGGTTAGGGTTAGGGTTAGGGTTAGGGTTAGGGTTAGGGTTAGGGTTAGGGTTAGGGTTAGGGTTAGGGTTAGGGTTAGGGTTAGGGTTAGGGTTAGGGTTAGGGTTAGGGTTAGGGTTAGGGTTAGGGTTAGGGTTAGGGTTAGGGTTAGGGTTAGGGTTAGGGTTAGGGTTAGGGTTAGGGTTAGGGTTAGGGTTAGGGTTAGGGTTAGGGTTAGGGTTAGGGTTAGGGTTAGGGTTAGGGTTAGGGTTAGGGTTAGGGTTAGGTTAGGGTTAGGGTTAGGGTTAGGGTTAGGGTTAGGGTTAGGGTTAGGGTTAGGGTTAGGGTTAGGGTTAGGGTTAGGGTTAGGGTTAGGGTTAGGGTTAGGGTTAGGGTTAGGGTTAGGGTTAGGGTTAGGGTTAGGGTTAGGGTTAGGGTTAGGGTTAGGGTTAGGGTTAGGGTTAGGGTAGGGTTAGGGTTAGGGTTAGGGTTAGGGTTAGGGTTAGGGTTAGGGTTAGGGTTAGGGTTAGGGTTAGGGTTAGGGTTAGGGTTAGGGTTAGGGTTAGGGTTAGGGTTAGGGTTAGGGTTAGGGTTAGGGTTAGGGTTAGGGTTAGGGTTAGGGTTAGGGTTAGGGTTAGGGTTAGGGTTAGGGTTAGGGTTAGGGTTAGGGTTAGGGTTAGGGTTAGGGTTAGGGTTAGGGTTAGGGTTAGGGTTAGGGTTAGGGTTAGGGTAGGGTTAGGGTTAGGGTTAGGGTTAGGGTTAGGGTTAGGGTTAGGGTTAGGGTTAGGGTTAGGGTTAGGGTTAGGGTTAGGGTTAGGGTTAGGGTTAGGGTTAGGGTTAGGGTTAGGGTTAGGGTTAGGGTTAGGGTTAGGGTTAGGGTTAGGGTTAGGGTTAGGGTTAGGGTTAGGGTTAGGGTTAGGGTTAGGGTTAGGGTTAGGGTTAGGGTTAGGGTTAGGGTTAGGGTTAGGGTTAGGGTTAGGGTTAGGGTTAGGGTTAGGGTTAGGGTTAGGGTTAGGGTTAGGGTTAGGGTTAGGGTTAGGGTTAGGGTTAGGGTTAGGGTTAGGGTTAGGGTTAGGGTTAGGGTTAGGGTTAGGGTTAGGGTTAGGGTTAGGGTTAGGGTTAGGGTTAGGGTTAGGGTTAGGGTTAGGGTTAGGGTTAGGGTTAGGGTTAGGGTTAGGGTTAGGGTTAGGGTTAGGGTTAGGGTTAGGGTTAGGGTTAGGGTTAGGGTTAGGGTTAGGGTTAGGGTTAGGGTTAGGGTTAGGGTTAGGGTTAGGGTTAGGGTTAGGGTTAGGGTTAGGGTTAGGGTTAGGGTTAGGGTTAGGGTTAGGGTTAGGGTTAGGGTTAGGGTTAGGGTTAGGGTTAGGGTTAGGGTTAGGGTTAGGGTTAGGGTTAGGGTTAGGGTTAGGGTTAGGGTTAGGGTTAGGGTTAGGGTTAGGGTTAGGGTTAGGGTTAGGGTTAGGGTTAGGGTTAGGGTTAGGGTTAGGGTTAGGGTTAGGGTTAGGGTTAGGGTTAGGGTTAGGGTTAGGGTTAGGGTTAGGGTTAGGGTTAGGGTTAGGGTTAGGGTTAGGGTTAGGGTTAGGGTTAGGGTTAGGGTTAGGGTTAGGGTTAGGGTTAGGGTTAGGGTTAGGGTTAGGGTTAGGGTTAGGGTTAGGGTTAGGGTTAGGGTTAGGGTTAGGGTTAGGGTTAGGGTTAGGGTTAGGGTTAGGGTTAGGGTTAGGGTTAGGGTTAGGGTTAGGGTTAGGGTTAGGGTTAGGGTTAGGGTTAGGGTTAGGGTTAGGGTTAGGGTTAGGGTTAGGGTTAGGGTTAGGGTTAGGGTTAGGGTTAGGGTTAGGGTTAGGGTTAGGGTTAGGGTTAGGGTTAGGGTTAGGGTTAGGGTTAGGGTTAGGGTTAGGGTTAGGGTTAGGGTTAGGGTTAGGGTTAGGGTTAGGGTTAGGGTTAGGGTTAGGGTTAGGGTTAGGGTTAGGGTTAGGGTTAGGGTTAGGGTTAGGGTTAGGGTTAGGGTTAGGGTTAGGGTTAGGGTTAGGGTTAGGGTTAGGGTTAGGGTTAGGGTTAGGGTTAGGGTTAGGGTTAGGGTTAGGGTTAGGGTTAGGGTTAGGGTTAGGGTTAGGGTTAGGGTTAGGGTTAGGGTTAGGGTTAGGGTTAGGGTTAGGGTTAGGGTTAGGGTTAGGGTTAGGGTTAGGGTTAGGGTTAGGGTTAGGGTTAGGGTTAGGGTTAGGGTTAGGGTTAGGGTTAGGGTTAGGGTTAGGGTTAGGGTTAGGGTTAGGGTTAGGGTTAGGGTTAGGGTTAGGGTTAGGGTTAGGGTTAGGGTTAGGGTTAGGGTTAGGGTTAGGGTTAGGGTTAGGGTTAGGGTTAGGGTTAGGGTTAGGGTTAGGGTTAGGGTTAGGGTTAGGGTTAGGGTTAGGGTTAGGGTTAGGGTTAGGGTTAGGGTTAGGGTTAGGGTTAGGGTTAGGGTTAGGGTTAGGGTTAGGGTTAGGGTTAGGGTTAGGGTTAGGGTTAGGGTTAGGGTTAGGGTTAGGGTTAGGGTTAGGGTTAGGGTTAGGGTTAGGGTTAGGGTTAGGGTTAGGGTTAGGGTTAGGGTTAGGGTTAGGGTTAGGGTTAGGGTTAGGGTTAGGGTTAGGGTTAGGGTTAGGGTTAGGGTTAGGGTTAGGGTTAGGGTTAGGGTTAGGGTTAGGGTTAGGGTTAGGGTTAGGGTTAGGGTTAGGGTTAGGGTTAGGGTTAGGGTTAGGGTTAGGGTTAGGGTTAGGGTTAGGGTTAGGGTTAGGGTTAGGGTTAGGGTTAGGGTTAGGGTTAGGGTTAGGGTTAGGGTTAGGGTTAGGGTTAGGGTTAGGGTTAGGGTTAGGGTTAGGGTTAGGGTTAGGGTTAGGGTTAGGGTTAGGGTTAGGGTTAGGGTTAGGGTTAGGGTTAGGGTTAGGGTTAGGGTTAGGGTTAGGGTTAGGGTTAGGGTTAGGGTTAGGGTTAGGGTTAGGGTTAGGGTTAGGGTTAGGGTTAGGGTTAGGGTTAGGGTTAGGGTTAGGGTTAGGGTTAGGGTTAGGGTTAGGGTTAGGGTTAGGGTTAGGGTTAGGGTTAGGGTTAGGGTTAGGGTTAGGGTTAGGGTTAGGGTTAGGGTTAGGGTTAGGGTTAGGGTTAGGGTTAGGGTTAGGGTTAGGGTTAGGGTTAGGGTTAGGGTTAGGGTTAGGGTTAGGGTTAGGGTTAGGGTTAGGGTTAGGGTTAGGGTTAGGGTTAGGGTTAGGGTTAGGGTTAGGGTTAGGGTTAGGGTTAGGGTTAGGGTTAGGGTTAGGGTTAGGGTTAGGGTTAGGGTTAGGGTTAGGGTTAGGGTTAGGGTTAGGGTTAGGGTTAGGGTTAGGGTTAGGGTTAGGGTTAGGGTTAGGGTTAGGGTTAGGGTTAGGGTTAGGGTTAGGGTTAGGGTTAGGGTTAGGGTTAGGGTTAGGGTTAGGGTTAGGGTTAGGGTTAGGGTTAGGGTTAGGGTTAGGGTTAGGGTTAGGGTTAGGGTTAGGGTTAGGGTTAGGGTTAGGGTTAGGGTTAGGGTTAGGGTTAGGGTTAGGGTTAGGGTTAGGGTTAGGGTTAGGGTTAGGGTTAGGGTTAGGGTTAGGGTTAGGGTTAGGGTTAGGGTTAGGGTTAGGGTTAGGGTTAGGGTTAGGGTTAGGGTTAGGGTTAGGGTTAGGGTTAGGGTTAGGGTTAGGGTTAGGGTTAGGGTAGGGTTAGGGTTAGGGTTAGGGTTAGGGTTAGGGTTAGGGTTAGGGTTAGGGTTAGGGTTAGGGTTAGGGTTAGGGTTAGGGTTAGGGTTAGGGTTAGGGTTAGGGTTAGGGTTAGGGTTAGGGTTAGGGTTAGGGT
>NC_079427.1:36684129-36758684 GCF_026213295.1 Gadus chalcogrammus | reverse complement strand
TTATGTCTCCCACGTGGTACAAACATTAGATCTAGACGGGATTGGATACAGTCTATCGACAAACCCATAAACACACTCCTAGCCCTTTGTTCCTTTAATTTAATTATTAATTAAATCTGTTAGCGTATATGATGCCGTCCAGTAACCGCTTTTGATTACAATCGATGGCCGAGACCCCGGGACCACCGCAACCAGACGTAGGCAGTACAAGCTATTCACCTAAGTTACTATTCTAACTATAACAGAGTTTGGTCATTAACAACAGGTTCTGTTTACCTTTCATGGCGCCTGCACCAGCCTGTACTGGGCGTCTCGACGGCCGTGTGCTCGAGTCTCGGTCCTTAGAACTTTTCCAAGAACGCCAGGGGTCACCAATGCTGAATTCTTCAGGAAAGGGTTCAAATCCGGGATAGCTTTTAAGAGAGTTTATTGTTAAAGTATGGCATGTTTCGCATGTAACTGACTATTGAACGAAGTCTAGGAATCGTGTCGAACAACTGTGAAGAGATAATAACTCTGGCTACTACGGGCCATGGGCTAAGGCCCATGCCCCCTCGCGGGTGTCGCTGAAAATCTGTCACGCTCTCCACCTAGTGTGCACAGGTAGAGACCGTCAAGTGGGTGTGGCCTAGTGGGCGTGGCCGGGGTGCCGTAATGGCTTCGGCTTCTTCATATATTTAAAGGTGCTGCTATCTGTGGCTGGAGCAGCCTCCAATAAGGTCTTGCTCCCCTTGTGGCTATGTATAGTATTTACGGCTTATATGTTTGGTCCTGCTTCATTGGTCTATGTGTGGGTAGCTTAGATTCTTAAAATACGTAACAGCATTTAAAGCGTACGTCCATATGTCTCTCGCACACAACTGTTATGTCGGTCTGGACTTATATAATATATGTAGGATAATGTTGTACAGGACGCCGGTCATTATCGGAAAATAAGCTCAGACAGGGCGAACCGGACCCCGACGCGAAGCGCAGATTTTGTATTATGATGCATTCTCATTTTAGGCAAAGTATTGGACAATACTTTCTTCACATTATAATTGTAACCATGATATAAATGGAGTCATTGAGTAACAATATTCAAATGCTAACATTGTTGGGTAAGACAGAATTGGTTTTATTCAGGAAACTGCACGATCCTTGAACGCAAATGGCGCTCGACTAAACTTGGGGTTTCATCTTGCATGGCATAACAGTCTGCTCACCTATAAGGTGCTGACTATTGCCAGGAATGCCTACTTTTCCAGCTCATCAATTTGAATAGAAACAATCCTAAGTTTATTTTTGACACGGTGAGGAGTCTCACTCAGAAACAACTCAGACCGTAGGCTCATCGATCGTGGCAGGTGAATTCATGGATTTCTTTGAGAATAAGATTCAATCATTAGAGAGGAAATTGATGCTTGCCGTGCGGCTAATCCTACACATCCTGTGGGGCAGGATGGGGTCCCTGGCCAAGTAGGATGGTGAACTCTGACGCAACTCTCTTGGAGTTCAAGGCAATTCCTTTGGTGGAACTTGAAGGGTGATAAAGGCATCGAAGCCAACAACTTTATGTTGGATCCTCTCCCTTCCAGGTTCTTAGGAACTTCTTCCAACGGTGGGGCCTGCAATCCTCTCGCTTATGAATCTTTCATTTTCAACAGAATTGTTCCCTCCAATTTCAAGGCTGCGGTGTTAAAACCGCTACTCAAAAAGCCTGCCTAGATCCTGAATTAGTCAGGACTATCGGCCTATATCGAATCCTGCCCTTCCTGTCCAAGGTACAGAAAGGATTTGTAGCAAAGGCAAATCGTTGATTATCACTGCAGGAACAATCTCATTGTGACCTTTCCAGTCGGGGTTTCAGGAATTTCCACTCAACTGAAACTGCTATTACAAGAGTTGTAAATGATCCTTTAGCTTGTGGATGAAAAATACAAGCACAATGCTTGTGCTATTGGATCTGAAGCGCTGCGTTTGATACGATCGACCACAGCACTCCTTCTTCACACCGTCTTGAACACTATGTTGGTTTCGGGGGTACGGCTCTTGGTTTGCTTGAATCGTACCTCACAGATAGAACCCAATTTGTGCATCATGAGGGTGCAGAATCGAAGAGCGCTGTAAATTGCGCTTTGGGGTACCACAAGGGTCGGTTCATTGGTCCATTACTTTTTGCATAATTTACATGCTTCACCCTGGGCGAAGCGTTATCCGCAGGCTTCGGAATTAGTTTCCATTGCCATGCGGATGCACCAAGCTCTACATTCCTGTAGATTCCGGGACTCCTCGGCCCAGATTCAAAGGGGTGAGTCCTGTATGGCTGCTGTGAAGAGGCTGATGTCACAAAACTTCCTACAGCTTAATACTGGGAAGACAGAGCTGACTATGGATCGGCTCGAAGCGGGACCGGAAGAGTTTGAGGGATGGTCTCTCTGTGGTTGGATGAGCTTCGGCCATCACCACAGAGTGCGTCCGTCAGAAATCTTGGTGTCCTGTTTGACCCTCAATTATTGCTTTGACCAACATATAAAAAGTATAACTAGAAATTGCTCTTTTTCTCATCTGAGAAACATTGCAAGAATCAGACCAATGTTATCTGCAGTGGATGCAGAGACACTGATTCTGCATTTGTTTCGTCAAGACTGGACTATTGCAAATGCACTGTGCTCGTGATTACCGGAACTCTACCACAAAAAGTCTACAGCTGGTACACAATTGCGGTAACGAGACAAGTTTTGATCATATTACACCTATTCTCGCCTCTTTACACGTGGCTACCAATATCTTTCAGATCAGACTTTAAGGGTGCTATTGCTAACCTATAAAGCCTTGCATGGATTATCTCCATCCTACCTGAAGGACCTGATTATTCTTATAGTCCTTCTCGTCCCATGCCGTCTTCGGGAGCGGGCCTTCTTTCACATTGCCGAGAGGTTAAAAAGAAATCGGCTGACAGAGAGCGTTTGCCTATCGAGCCCCCTCTCTATGGACTAGGCTGCCAGCAGTGATACAGGGAAGCTGACTCTGTGGAGCTATTCAAAGGAAAGCTCAAAAACGCACCATCTTACTCTTAGCATTTGGAGTGTGAAAACGACAGAGCGAAGTGACGACTACTACTGTTTGCTTGTGCTTTTCTTATTACATTATACATTCCCACATGTACTGTTTCCGTTCTAATTCACTATCTGTCTGTTCTAGCGTGTTGCGGGTACTGGACTGGATGCCTGGACTCTCCTCATGGATAAACGCCAGAACACCATCACCATTTTAATATATGTGCATGTATTTACCTGTATGTCAATTCTGGCACCCATTGCACTCCTGACCATCCCTGGAAGAATGGGATCCCCTACACTGCGTTCTTCTCAAGATTTCTTCCTTGCTGATTCAAGGGAGTTTTTTCTTGCCTGTGTGGGGCATGGGTAAAGGGGGTGTCACAAATATTTGGCCTGTTAAGCCCTTGAGACTGTAATGGTGATTAAGGGCTATACAAATAAAATTGAATTGAATTGAATTCAGAATCCAGTGAAACAGATTGATGGTTTTAGCTGATATAAACTTTCAGGTGTTTATGTTTAAGTATTTGGAAGAGGCTTTTTTCCAAAGCGACATACATAAAAAATACAAAACAATCACTGTAAACATTAAAATCATTTAAGGGAAGAATGTTGTTAATACAAGTAAATGCACATAGGCCTATCAATACAAAGTGTCAAGACAGAAACAACTCTGCTGCTGCAGCAACAGTCAGAGATACAGTCTATAAGGTCCCTAAGATATATAGATATCTAATATATTTCATACATTGTTTATGTAGGATATATATGTATATATAGCTTAATCATGTAGTTGTTGAATGACAAAAAAAACGTGTGAAAATCAGTGGTATTCAGTGGGTATGATTGATTATTGCACTGACAGTTCATTGCTCCTGCCAAACGGATTACAATAGCCGCGTTTACATGGCACATCTGATCCGCATAGATTTCTATGCGGCATAGATCTGTTCCTAAAATGTGATCCGAATGTACATGGCAGTAACAAAAGTGTCCGTTATGTCTCCGTGCACACCTGACACATCTCTGGACCGGCGGCGACATAATGGATGTCTTATCACTATTGGGATTTTAATTTGATTTTAATGAAAGCACAGCGGGAGAGAGCTTTTCTCTGCCTGCTCCTTCAATTAAGGAGGAGACAGCGCAGCTACGTAAATTTCTCGTCAGATCTTTATATTTACCCCCAGCTCCGCCGCAAACAAGAGGAATTTGGATGCGAGTCCGCAGCCAAGACTGGTGAGAGAGAGTGGTCTCTCTAAGTTAAGAAGTATTTTAACGTTCAGCCTGCAAAAGTACTAGTAGTAGCCTACTCATTTACAGTTATCCCGGACGCGCGCGGACACTACGATACGCGAACACGTCATTAATAAATACCCATGTCCCGTTGCTTAGCAACCGGACACGCTTACCGGACTACTTTTACGGAGTGGCAACAAAGACGTGAATCAGGCAATAAATCCACTTTCCTTGACAGCGGTCAAGTTCGGTGTGCTTAAAAGTACAGACGGAGCTCAGTGGACCAATTGCGAACTACTGCGGCTGCACCCCAATCTATAAGTGTATACATGCCGATTAAAACGGACTACACCACCTCTTCTATTCGGCATAGAATCTATGCCGAACAGATAATTGTATTCCAGATCAGGCGTATATATCATCATTTTCTGTTCCGCATAGAAATCTATGCGAACAGATGTGTCCATGTAAACGCGGCTACTGAGTGGAGCGATCACCATTCCAAGATGGCGGTGTCACACCAAATTTGTACCGGGTCGTCATCCTTACGTGATCCATTCCACACCTGCCTGGCAACAGACGATCGTGTCGTCCGTTGCCTGGCAACGGACGATCGCGTCGAATGACGTGGGAGGTTCAAGAACATTCACAAACTCGTTCATTGAGCGCGACAAGACAGATAACACTTTACAAATTACATTTATTAGCGTTCCTAACTTTATTTTGTATTGTATTGTATTGTATTTATCTTTTTCCCTACACAGTAATAGCTAAATGTTATGGGGATAACGTGAATAATAATAATAATAACATTGACCAGTTAGTAAATGCCTGCTCACCTATCTACCCATCTATCTATCTATTATCTATCTATCTATCTATCTATCATCTATCTATCTATCTATCTATCTATCTATCTATTACCTACAATCTATTCTCTAAATTAAATAAGGAAATTCAATTAGAACAAGCTAGACTATGATACACATTAAACGCTCAGTTTACTAGCTAAATTTGATTAAACAATTAAATGCAATACAAATATAAAGTAAAAACAAGTGCTATCTAGCGATCCATTATCTGTATTATATTATTTCGCCTTCGGCAACATGAGCGCGATTGAAACCTGCCTGCAACGGACAACCCCTTACGTTATCTGTTGTCCATTGCCTGGCAACGGACAACTGATGACGTAGGCCGTAAAATTTTCGCCCCCGGTACAATTTTAACGTGACAGTGCCGCTGTCACACCAAATTTGTACCGGGTGCCAAATTTGTACCGGGTACATAATCAGTTGTCCATTGCCAGGCAATGAACAACAGATTACGTAAGGGGTTGTCCGTTGCCAGGCAGGTTTAAAAAAACATTCCCGCTCATGTTGCCAAAGACGAAAACATAATACAGATAACGGATCGCTACATAACACTTGTTTTTTTTATATTTGTATGCATTTAATTGTTTAATCGAATTAGCTAGTAAACTGAGTGTTTAAAGTGTATCATAGCCTAGCTAGCTTGTGTTAATTTAATTTCCTTTATTTAGAGAATAGATAATAGGTTATAGATAGATAGATGGTAGATATTAGATAGATAGATGGGTATATAGCTAAGCCGGCATTTACTAACTGGTAAATGTTTTTTATTATTATTTTACGTTATCGCCATAACATTTAGCTATTAATGTGTAGGGAAATAGATAAATACAATACAACACAATACAAATATAAAGTTAGGAACGCTAATAATGTAATTTGTAAATAAGTGTTATATGTCTTGTCGCGCTCAATGAACGAGTTTGCGAATGATCATGAACCTTCCGGGCACCCTGGGTGTGAGCCAATCATCCGTTAGCCGATGGTCAGTTTGTTACAAATGCACTCTGTAGAAGAGCACGGCAGTTCATCAAGTTTCCAGCAAGTTTGTATCGTGAACCTACGGACTTCAGTGGGGGTTTCTTTCCGTCTGCGCACGGCACCTTCTCAACGAGCAGGTGTGCGCCTGCAGCCAGGGGGCGCCAAATACCTATTCCCAACACAATGTTATGTAGTACTTCATTGATAACCGCTACGCAGCGAAAACATTTTTTTACTGTTCTTGGCGCCCCCCATGTTACTTGGCACCCCCCACAAATATGACGCCCCGGCGCTGCCTGGTTCGCCCGTACCTAAAACCGCCACTGGCTCCATTCATTGTATTAACAATCTAAATAATACTTTCACAGGCATCAGCAAAGACCGTGTGTCCCGGGTGGCTCAATATTATGCCGAGACTGCTGAGGCTCGCCCAGAGAGAAGAGGTGTGCACGGCACAGTGAGGAGCAGCAGGAGAAGGCAACTCATTGTTGAGCACATCCAGTCTTTTACCTGCAGGGCCAGCCCTTATGGGCGGAGAGGAGCACCGGGCCGCAGTATCTCCCCAGTGACCAGAATGTGCACAAGATGCATAAGCTCTTTGAGGCTCAGAACCATGCTCAGACCAGCTACTCCCTCTATTACTCAGTGTTCTCCAAGGATTTCAATCTTGGCTTCGGTCACCCAGCTACAGATGCATGCTCTGATTGTGCCAAGTTTAAGATCAGGATGACAGATCCAAACCTAACCGAGACAGAGAAGAGGATGGAATCTGCATCATTCATCTGCATCGTCGCAGAGCTTGTGTGTTTTATGACCTGTTAGACAGGGTTGCTGAAGATCATGTGACCCTCTGTTTCGATATGATGCAAAACATGGTCCTTCCAAAACCTCAATAGGACAGGCCTATTACTCACGGCAGATGTATCTGTATCTGTTTGGTGTGGTTGTGCACCATGGAGAGAATAGTCACCAGGCAAAAGATGATGTCCATCTCTACGTGTGGCAGGAAATTAGGGTAGAAAGGACAGTAATATGATTGCATCCGCGCTGAGTGACTGCCTCAAGGTTCGACTTCGGCACAAAGTCAGCAGATCAAGGGGACTTCGGCTGTTCAGTGACTCATGTTACGGGCAAAACAAAACATGAACATGGTGTCCATGCTCATGGAACTTCGCCAGTCTTTTCCCAACCTTGGCATAGAGTACACTTTTCCAGTAAGGGGTCACAGCTATCTCCCAGCAGACCGAGTCTTTGGCAGAATTGGCAGAAGATCAGGAAAATGTACACAATTCTGCTACCACAGGAATACCATGCCATCCTGCAGCAATTCGGCAACGTTCACATTTATGGCACAGACTGGAAGGCGTTTTATTACAGGTCAGCCACAAAAGTGTGTTAAGTCACAGAGGAGCTTTAAAATCAGCGAAGCATGCATGCTTGATTTGAGTACCAACAAGGTTGGTTTAAAGATGGCTTACAATGGGGAGCATTGTTTCCATAGCGTATTAAAGCGGGGCAAGCGATGGGCTGCCTGAAACCTGCGTTACTTCCAAGCAGACCTCTGTGAAAGGCGCAAAGTAGTGCGATGTGCTGGCACTATTAGGAGCAATAGTGTGTCTGATGTGTGAGGGCTTTTTATGACGATGCACTGTATCAGGTGACTGACAATGCTGGCCAGAGTGATGAAGATGCAGTGATTCATGCTAAAGTGATGAATCTCTCTGTCTCTCACTCTCTCTCTTCTCTGTGTCCTCTCACAGACTCAAAGCACATCTCTCACACACACTATGTGATTTGTTTTATGTATAGCGGACGATGGTCCTACTTTTTACGGGTTCAACACTTAACTCAATGTCAATGTATTATTGATTGACTTGCTTGCTTTAAATGTTACTGGTTTTCATGTATTGGAGAAATTGTCCCACTTGTTACAGGTTTGATACTTTTACAAAAAAAAAAGAACTTTGAATGTACTAAATACTTGCCTATTTATTATCAATACTATCATTACTTTTTACAGGTTCGGCACTGAATGACTATTAGCCTAAATGCGTTACTAAATTATATGAATTTATTGTTAACATTGTTGTATTTTATTATTAGTGGTATTTGTATGTGTGTTATTTTTTATTATATGTGGTGGACAATAACATGAAATTTTATTTATTTTACTGTTTAGTTTATGTTACTATTTATTTTATTTGGCGGTTATTTATTTATTTATATTAATTTATAGTATGAGATGATGATATCGTATGTTGTATTTTCTCTTATTTGGATTTATAGCGTTTTGAAAAAAAAAAATATGTATTTGAATTTATAATCAACAATGTTGTGGTTTGATTTAAAAATCATTGTACAACATGTTCACTGAGTCAACAAACCATTTTAACAGGATAAATTGATATTAACAAATATGTGGGTCTAGGTAAAAATCTAATTATCCTAAAACTATTCAAATGGATTTATAGCGTTTTGGAAAAGAGCTCCTCATATATATATATATATATTTTTTTTTTTTTCATTCACACAAAATCATTCACTGTATAATACTTCAATAATTTACCTTACTACTTTCCTAACCAATAAAAGGTGATAGTGGCTACGCTCTACGACCATGGCTGATAACTCCAATCCTCCACCCAGCAACAGAGCCTGAACAGCGCTACAGCCGTGCACAACGCAAACAAGAAGTGTTGTGGAGAGGTGCATTGGGTTGTCAAATCCAGATTTCGATGCATTGACTGCTCTGGTGGAGTGCTCCAATACACCCCTGAAAAGTGGTGTAAAATCATCACCTGTGCCTTCATCCTGCACAACTTCTGCATGACGTACCGGCTGCCTCTTCCGGATGTTCCAGACAACCATGACCAGAGGGATGGCCCCGTCCCCGCTCCATGTAATACCGGCATTCAAGTGAGACAAGAGCTTGTAAGAGGAGATTCATGTAAATAAATAATAAACACCTGAAATCTATGAGCAATTTATTTTATTATTAATATTACTAATAGAGCTGTCAAGCGATTACAATATTTAATCATGATTAATCGCATTAATTCATAGTTAACTCACGATTAATCGCTATTATCGCAAATTATTTTTCTATGCTAAATATCCCTTGATTTTTTTGTCCCATAATTCTTCTCATTTTAATTCTCTTATCAACATGGTGAAGTGCATCGGCTTGCCTTGCAAATGATTTTTTATTGATAACAACATTGGCATATACTGATCAAACAGGACGATACAAAAAAAGAGCCTATAGTGCAATTAAACGACTGCTTTGAACAAATGTCATTTGAACATAGCAGTCAGGCTACTGCTTCTTTGTTTTGAGCCAAAGAAAAAAAAATATATTTTTTTCTTTTTTGTAATAAAATAACTTTTTAACGCCGTTAAAATTGGTTTGCGTTAACGCCGTTAATAACGCGTTTAACTGACAGCTCTAATTACTAATATTCATTACTAATACTAACATATAATATATTACTCTAATATACTCTATAATACTCTAATATAATATAATCAATTACAATACTCGAATACTCTAATATACTCTATAATACTTTAATATAATACAATACTCTGATACTCTATATATATATCTAATATAATACTATAATACTCTATTATACTCTAAATACTCTAATATAATATAATACTCTAATATATATAATATAATACTCTAATATACTCTATAATACTCTAAAATACTAATATATTATTACTAATACTAATACATTACTAATATTCCTTCTTTTTTTTTTGCTCAAATTTGGCTTTGGCCAAGAGCAGTCTCTCTCTCTCCACCAGTAGAAGTTGCTCTTGAACTCTTCTAAATTGCCGCACTTCCTCCAAAAGGTCTCCTTGAATAAAGATCATGTCCTCCATGCTGTGTGTCGTCACTGGTGTTGGCTGGAGGATGGACTCTGAAATGAGTTGTGACAGAGTAGATCTTCTTCAGAATTCTGTATGAAAAAAAAGAACAGCAGAAGGTTCAATTCAATTGTAAAAACCAACAGGGGTAAATGTTAGGACTTAGATTGTGAAGAGGAGTCAAATAAAGCCTTTCAATGATGGTGAGACTGAGATTTCCATCTCTGCAGTCATCTCCTCTAGGAAATCAAATTCCAGTAACAGCCTAGGCTACTGTTTTACTGCGTTACAGCAAACAGCAATACATAACTTAAATTACACTACTTTTGTAACCAGTGGCGTCTTTGCATTAGGGGCCAGTGGGGCACGGCCCCACCAGAGAACGCTGCCGTGCAGGCACGATTATACTTTTCTTTTTTTTTTCAAAAATGTCATTAGCATAGTTAATAATACATTAATTGTTAATAATTAATTACATGTCCGCAGTTTTAATTTGATGAACGCAATTGTTGTAGTGTAGTAGTGTGTGAAATAGTTCGTTGCTCCGTCTCGTCTGTTCCGCTCGTGGGGCCCAGCCGAGATGGCCCTGTCTGCTGCAGTGTAGAAAACTGGTGCTGTTGCGCGAGCAAGCGCGTGCGCAGCGCCCGCTTCTGTTTCGGCGGTGGGCCAGAAGTTTAGTGCCCCAAAGCTCTTCTCATTGGCTGATTTGTAGAAAGGGCGGGGTTTACGGCGGGAGCCGATCAGATCTTGCTAGCTGGCTAACGTAGTTACTGTTACAGTTACAGTTACTGTTACAGTAAATAAACAAATGGACGTTTCATTCATTAAATGATGAATCGTGTTGAGTATCTGTCTCATGTGAGATTTAGCACTTGAACAGAAGTTGGAGATAAACGTTGGGACCACATCGCCCGACGGATTTAATCATTATTCAAGAGGGAAAGGACAAGAATAGATCGTTCAACAGGAGTGGTTAAAGCGGAAAAAAATGCTTGTGTTTCACCTCAGCCACACAAAGGAGACCAGACAGCACTGTCCTTAAAGCACGGTAATTACCATCTTAGCCCAAACATACTTAAATTTTCACCCAGGATTATCCAGGTCTGAATAGGCAACCACTCTATCAGGCTAGATTCATTGTTAATTGTACAGTATGGTGGCCTGCAAACTTAATACCACTTAACCATACTTCTTCTTTTTTTTCAAGTTCTTTTTTGTTCTACATGTTACTCCCGTATACCACAATGCATGCGGTCGTGTTTTTCCGGAGAAGAAGAGGCTGAATAACCGCGAAATACATTTATCAAAGTACCTTTGGGCACTTGATTGGTTTTGCACATAATATTGTTTGCACTTGAAAAAAGAGAATTATTTAATTTAATTTATTTACTTTAACTTTTATAAATTTTAGTTTTAGTTTCAATTTCATGCTGTAAAGAGTTATAATTTACAGTTATAATTTACATGTACTTCCTCACGGAAGTTGCAGGTTGGGTTGCTGGCCCTTCCTACCCCGGTTGGGCCAGCAACCCAACCTGCAACTTCCGTGAGGAAGTACATGTAAATTATAACTGTAAATTATAACTCTTTACATGCATGAAATTGAAACTAAAACTAAAATTTATAAAAGTTAAAGTAAAATAAATTAAATTAAATAATTCTCTTTTTTCAAGTGCAAACAATATTATGTGCAAAACCAAATCAAAGTGCCCAAAGGTACTTTGATTAAATGTATTTTCGCGGTTATTCAGCCTCTTCTTCTCCGGAAAAACACGACCGCATTGCATTGTGGTATACGGGAGTAACATGTAGAAAAAAAAGAACTTGAAAAAAAAAGAAGAAGTATGGTTTAAGTTGTATTAAGTTTGCAGGCCACCATACTGTACAATTAACAATGAATCTAGCCTGATAGAGTGGTTGCCTATTCAGACCTGGATAATCCTGGGTGAAAATTTAAGTATGTTTGGGCTAAGATGGTAATTACCTGTGCTTTAAGGACAGTGCTGTCTGGTCTCCTTTGTGTGGCTGAGGTGAAACACAAGCATTTTTTTCCGCTTTAACCACTCCTGGTTGAACGATCTATTCTTGTCCTTTCCCTCTTGAATAATGATTAAATCCGTCGGGCGATGTGGTCCCAAACGTTTTATCTCCAACTTCTGTTCAAGTGCTAAATCTCACATGAGACAGATACTCAACACGATTCATCATTTAATGAATGAAACGTCCATTTGTTGTTATTTACTGTAACAGTAACTGTAACTGTAACAGTAACTACGTTAGCCAGCTAGCAAGATCTGATCGGCTCCCGCCGTAAACCCCGCCCTTTCTACAAATCAGCCAATGAGAAGAGCTTTGGGGCACTAAACTTCTGGCCCCACCGCCGAAACAGAAGCGGGCGCTGCGCACGCGCTTGCTCGCGCAACAGCACCAGTTTTCTACACTGCAGCAGACAGGGCCATCTCGGCTGGGCCCCACCGAGCGGAACAGACGAGACGGAGCAACGAACTATTTCACACAACTACTACACTACAACAATTGCGTTCATCAAATTAAAACTGCGGACATGTAATTAATTATTAACAATTAATGTATTATTAACTTATGCTTAATGACATTTTTGAAAAAAAAAAGAAAAGTATAATCGTGCCCTGCACGGCAGCGTTCTCTGGTGGGGCCGTGCCCCACTGGCCCCTAATGCAAAGACGCCACTGGTTACAAAAGTAGTGTAATTTAAGTTATGTATTGCTGTTTGCTGTAACGCAGTAAAACAGTAGCCTAGGCTGTTACTGGAATTTGATTTCCTAGAGGAGATGACTGCAGAGATGGAAATCTCAGTTCTCACCATCATTGAAAGGCTTTATTTGACCTCCTCTTCACAATCTAAGTCCTAACATTTACCCCTGTTGGTTTTTACAATTGAATTGAACCTTCTGCTGTTCTTTTTTTTCATACAGAATTCTGAAGAAGATCTTACTCTGTCACAACTCATTTCAGAGTCCATCCTCCAGCCAACACCAGTGACGACACACAGCATGGAGGACATGATCTTTATTCAAGGAGACCTTTTGGAGGAAGTGCGGCAATTTAGAAGAGTTCAAGAGCAACTTCTACTGGTGGAGAGAGAGAGACTGCTCTTGGCCAAAGCCAAATTTGAGCAAAAAAAAAGAAGGAATATTAGTAATGTATTAGTATTAGTAATAATATATTAGTATTTTAGAGTATTATAGAGTATATTAGAGTATTATATTATATATATTAGAGTATTATATTATATTAGAGTATTATAGAGTATAATAGAGTATTATAGTATTATATTAGATATATATATTAGAGTATCAGAGTATTGTATTATATTAAAGTATTATAGAGTATATTAGAGTATTCGAGTATTGTAATTGTATTATATTATATTAGAGTATTATAGAGTATATTAGAGTAATATATTATATGTTAGTATTAGTAATGAATATTAGTAATTAGAGCTGTCAGTTAAACGCGTTATTAACGGCGTTAACGCAAACCAATTTTAACGGCGTTAAAAAAGTTATTTTATTACAAAAAATAAAAAATATATATTTTTTTTTTTCTTTGGCTCAAAACAAAGAAGCAGTAGCCTGACTGCTATGTTCAAATGACATTTGTTCAAAGCAGTCGTTTAATTGCACTATAGGCTCTTTTTTTGTATCGTCCTGTTTTGATCAGTATATGCCAATGTTGTTATCAATAAAAAATCATTTGCACAAGGCAAGCCGATGCACTTCACCATGTTGATAAGAGAATTAAAATGAGAAGAATTATGGGACAAAAAAATCAAGGGATATTTAGCATAGAAAAATAATTTGCGATTAATAGCGATTAATCGTGAGTTAACTATGACATTAATGCGATTAATCATGATTAAATATTGTAATCGCTTGACAGCTCTATTAGTAATATTAATAATAAAATAAATTGCTCATAGATTTTCAGGTGTCGTTTATTATTTATTTACATGAATCTCCTCCTTACAAGCTCTTGTCTCACTTGAATGCCGGTATTACATGGAGCGGGGACGGGGCCATCTCCCTCTGGTTCATGGTTGTCTGGAACATCCGGAAGAGGCAGCCGGTACGTCATGCAGAAGTTGTGCAGGATGAAGGCACAGGTGATGATTTTACACCACTTTTCAGGGGTGTATTGGAGCACTCCACCAGAGCAGTCAATGCATCGAAATCTGGATTTGACAACCCCAATGCACCTCTCCACAACACTTCTTGTTTTGCGTTGTGCACGGCTGTAGCGCTGTTCAGGCTCTGTTGCTGGGTGGAGGATTGGAGTTATCAGCCATGGTCGTAGAGCGTAGCCACTATCACCTTTTATTGGTTAGGAAAGTAGTAAGGTAAATTATTGAAGTATTATACAGTGAATGATTTTGTGTGAATGAAAAAAAAAAAAATATATATATATATATATATGAGGAGCTCTTTTCCAAAACGCTATAAATCCATTTGAATAGTTTTTAGGATAATTAGATTTTTTACCTAGACCCACATATTTTGTTAATATTCAATTTATCCTGTTAAAATGGTTTGTTGACTCAGTCTGAACATGTTGTACAATGATTTTTAAATCAAACCACAACATTGTTGATTATAAATTCAAATACATATTTTTTTTTTTCAAAACGCTATAAATCCAAATAAGAGAAAATACAACATACGATATCATCATCTCATACTATAAATTAATATAAATAAATAAATAACCGCCAAATAAAATAAATAGTAACATAAACTAAACAGTAAAATAAATAAAATTTCATGTTTATTGTCCACCACATATAATAAAAAAATAACACACATACAAATACCACTAATTAATAAAAATACAACAATGTTAACAATAAATTCATATAATTTAGTAACGCATTTAGGCTAATAGTCATTCAGTGCCGAACCTGTAAAAAGTAATGATAGTATTGATAATAAATAGGCAAGTTATTTAGTACATTCAAAGTTCTTTTTTTTTTTGTAAAAGTATCAAACCTGTAACAAGTGGGACCAATTTCTCCAATACATGAAAACCAGTAACATTTAAAGCAAGTCAATCATTAATACATTGACATTAATTTAAGTGTTGAACCCGTAAAAAGTAAGACCATCGTCCGCTATACATAAAACAAATCACATAGTGTGTGTGAGAGATGTTCTTTGAGTCTGTGAGAGGACACAGAGAGAGAGAGAGTGAGAGACAGAGAGATTCATCACTTTAGCATGAATCACTCTGCATCTTCATCACTCTGGCCAGCATTGTCAGTCACCTGATACAGTGCATCGTCATAAAAAGCCCTCACCACATCAGACACACCTATTGCTCCTAATAGTGCCAGCACATCGCACTACTTTGCGCCTTTCACAGAGGTCTGCTTTGGAAGTAACGCAGGTTTCAGGCAGCCCATCGCTTGCCCCGCTTTAATACGCTATGGAAACAATGCTCCCCATTGTAAGCCATCTTTAAACCAACCTTGTTGGTACTCAAATCAAGCATGCGTGCTTCGCTGATTTTAAAGCTCCTCTGTGACTTAACACACTTTTGTGGCTGACCTGTAATAAAACGCCTTCCAGTCTGTGCCATAAATGTGAACGTTGCCGAATTGCTGCAGGATGGCATGGTATTCCTGTGGTAGCAGAATTGTGTACATTTTCCTGATCTTCTGCTCAATTCTGCCAAAGACTCGGTCTGCTGGGAGATAGCTGTGACCCCTTACTGGAAAAGTGTACTCTATGCCAAGGTTGGGAAAAGACTGGCGAAGTTCCATGAGCATGGACACCATGTTCATGTTTTTGTTTTGCCCGTAACATGAGTCACTGAACAGCCGAAGTCCCCTTGATCTGCTGACTTTGTGCCGAAGTCGAACCTTGAGGCAGTCACTCAGCGCGGATGCAATCATATTACTGTCCTTTCTACCCTAATTTTCCTGCCACACGTAGAGATGGACATCATCTTTTGTCTGGTGACTATTCTCTCCGTGGTGCACAACCACACCAAACAGATACAGATACATCTGCTGTGAGTAATAGGCCTGTCCTATTGAGGTTTTTGGAAGGACCATGTTTTGCATCATATCGAAACAGAGGGTCACATGATCTTCAGCAACCCTGTCTAACAGGTCATAAAACACACAAGCTCTGCGACGATGCAAGATGAATGATGCAGATTCCATCCTCTTCTCTGTCTCGGTTAGGTTTGGATCTGTCATCCTGATCTTAAACTTGGCACAATCAGAGCATGCATCTGTAGCTGGGTGACCGAAGCCAAGATTGAAATCCTTGGAGAACACTGAGTAATAGAGGGAGTAGCTGGTCTGAGCATGGTTCTGAGCCTCAAAGAGCTTATGCATCTTGTGCACATTCTGGTCACTGGGGAGATACTTGCGGCCCGGTGCTCCTCTCCGCCCATAAGGGCTGGCCCTGCAGGTAAAAGACTGGATGTGCTCAACAATGAGTTGCCTTCTCCTGCTGTGCTCCTCACTGTGCCGTGCACCACCTCTTCTCTCTGGGCGAGCCTCAGCAGTCTCGGCATAATATTGAGCCACCCGGGACACACGGTCTTTGCTGATGCCTGTGAAAGTAATTATTTAGATTGTTAATACAATGAATGGAGCCAGTGGCGGTTTTAGGTACGGGCGAACCAGGCAGCCGCCCGGGGCGTCATATTTGTGGGGGGTGCCAAGTAACATGGGGGGCGCCAAGAACAGTAAAAAAATGTTTTCGCTGCGTAGCGGTTATCAATGAAGTACTACATAACATTGTGTTGGGAATAGGTATTTTGGCGCCCCCTCTGGCTGCAGGCGCACACCTGCTCGTTGAGAAGGTGCCGTGCGCAGACGGAAAGAAACCCCCACTGAAGTCCGTAGGTTCACGATACAAACTTGCTGGAAACTTGATGAACTGCCGTGCTCTTCTACAGAGTGCATTTGTAACATAACTGACCACTCGGCTAACGGATGATTGGCTCACACCCAGGGTGCCCCGGAAGGTTCATGATCATTCGCAAACTCGTTCATTGAGCGCGACAAGACATATAACACTTATTTTACAAATTACATTTATTAGCGTTCCTAACTTTATATTTGTATTGTGTTGTATTGTATTTATCTATTTCCCTACACATTAATAGCTAAATGTTATGGCGATAACGTAAATAATAATAATAAAAAACATTTACCAGTTAGTAAATGCCGGCTTAGCTATATACCCATCTATCTATCTAATATCTATCCATCTATCTATCTATAACCTATTATCTATTCTCTAAATAAAGGAAATTAAATTAACACAAGCTAGCTAGGCTATGATACACTTTAAACACTCAGTTTACTAGCTAAATTCGATTAAACAATTAAATGCAATACAAATATAAAGTAAAAACAAGTGTTATGTAGCGATCCGTTATCTGTATTATGTTATTTCGTCTTTGGCAACATGAGCGGGAATGTTTTTTTAAACCTGCCTGGCAACGGACAACCCCTTACGTAATCTGTTGTTCATTGCCTGGCAATGGACAACTGATTATGTACCCGGTACAAATTTGGCACCCGGTACAAATTTGGTGTGACAGCGGCACTGTCACGTTAAAATTGTACCGGGGGCGAAAATTTTACCGGCCTACGTCATCAGTTGTCCGTTGCCAGGCAATGGACAACAGATAACGTAAGGGGTTGTCCGTTGCCAGGCAGGTTTCAATCGCGCTCATGTTGCCGAAGGCGAAATAATATAATACAGATAATGGATCGCTAGATAGCACTTGTTTTTACTTTATATTTGTATTGCATTTAATTGTTTAATCAAATTTAGCTAGTAAACTGAGCGTTTAATGTGTATCATAGTCTAGCTTGTTCTAATTGAATTTCCTTTATTTAATTTAGAGAATAGATTGTAGGTAATAGATAGATAGATAGATAGATAGATAGATAGATAGATAGATAGATAGATAGATAGATAATAGATAGATAGATGGGTAGATAGGTGAGCAGGCATTTACTAACTGGTCAATGTTTATTATTATTATTATTCACGTTATCCCCATAACATTTAGCTATTACTGTGTAGGGAAAAAGATAAATACAATACAATACAATACAAATATAAAGTTAGGAACGCTAATAAATGTAATTTGTAAAGTGTTATCTGTCTTGTCGCGCTCAATGAACGAGTTTGTGAATGTTCTTGAACCTCCCACGTCATTCGACGCGATCGTCCGTTGCCAGGCAACGGACGACACGATCGTCTGTTGCCAGGCAGGTGTGGAATGGATCACGTAAGGATGACGACCCGGTACAAATTTGGTGTGACACCGCCATCTTGGAATGGTGATCCGCTCCACTCAGTAGCCGCGTTTACATGGACACATCTGTTCCGCATAGATTTCTATGCGGAACAGAAAATGATGATATATACGCCTGATCTGGAATACAATTATCTGTTCGGCATAGATTCTATGCCGAATAGAAGAGGTGGTGTAGTCCGTTTTAATCGGCATGTATACACTTATAGATTGGGGTGCAGCCGCAGTAGTTCGCAATTGGTCCACTGAGCTCCGTCTGTACTTTTAAGCACACCGAACTTGACCGCTGTCAAGGAAAGTGGATTTATTGCCTGATTCACGTCTTTGTTGCCACTCCGTAAAAGTAGTCCGGTAAGCGTGTCCGGTTGCTAAGCAACGGGACATGGGTATTTATTAATGACGTGTTCGCGTATCGTAGTGTCCGCGCGCGTCCGGGATAACTGTAAATGAGTAGGCTACTACTAGTACTTTTGCAGGCTGAACGTTAAAATACTTCTTAACTTAGAGAGACCACTCTCTCTCACCAGTCTTGGCTGCGGACTCGCATCCAAATTCCTCTTGTTTGCGGCGGAGCTGGGGGTAAATATAAAGATCTGACGAGAAATTTACGTAGCTGCGCTGTCCTACTCCTTAATTGAAGGAGCAGGCAGAGAAAAGCTCTCTCCCGCTGTGCTTTCATTAAAATCAAATTTAAAATCCCCAATAGTGATAAGACATCCATTATGTCGCCGCCGGTCCAGAGATGTGTCAGGTGTGCACGAGAGACATAACGGACACTTTTGTTACTGCCATGTACATTCGGATCACATTTTAGGAACAGATCTATGCCGCATAGAAATCTATGCGGATCAGATGTGCCATGTAAACGCGGCTATTGTAATCCGTTTGGCAGGAGCAATGAACTGTCAGTGCAATTAATCAATCATACCCCACTGAATACCACTGATTTTCACACGTTTTTTTGTCATTCAACAATACATGATTAAGCTATATATACATATATATCCTACATAAACAATGTATGAATATATTAGATATCTATATATCTTAGGGACCTTATAGACTGTATCTCTGACTGTTGCTGCAGCAGCAGAGTTGTTTCTGTCTTGACACTTTGTATTGATAGGCCTATGTTGTATTTACTTGTATTAACAACATTCTTTCCTTAAATTATGATAATGTTTACAGTGATTGTTTTATTTGTATTTTTTTATGTATGTCGCTTTGGAATAAAGCGTCTTCCAAATACTTAAACATAAACACCTGAAAGTTTTATATCAGCTAAAACCATCAATCTGTTTCACTGGATTCTGAATTCAATTCAATTCAATTTTATTTGTATAGCCCTTAATCACCATTACAGTCTCAAAGGGCTTAACAGGCCAAATATTTGTGACACCCCCCTTTACCCATGCCCCCACACAGGCAAGAAAAAACTCCCTTGAATCAGCAAGGAAGAAATCTTGAGAAGAAACGCAGTGTAGGGGATCCCTTCTTCCAGGGATGGTCAGGAGTGCAATGGGTGCCAGAATTGACATACAGGTAAATACATGCACATCATATTAAAATGGTGATGGGGTTCTGGCCGTTTATCCATGAGGAGAGTCCAGGCATCCAGTCCAGTACCCGCAACACGCTAGAACAGACAGAATAGTGAATTAGAACGGAAAAGTACATAGTGGGAATGTATAATGTAATAAGAAAAGCACAAGCAAACAGAGTAGTCTTCACTTCGCATCTGTCGTTTTCACACTCCAAATGCAAGAGTATAGAGGTGCGTTTTGAGCTTTCCTTTGAATAGCTCCACAGAGTCAGCTTCCCTGATCACTGATGGCAGCCTAGTCCATAGGAAGGGGGCTCGATAGGCAAACGCTCTCTGTCCAGCCGATTTCTTTTTAACCTTCGGCAATGAAAGAAGGCCCGCTCCCGAAGACCGGAGGGACCGAGAAGGACTATAAAGAATAATCAGGTCCTTCAGGTAGGATGGAGATAATCCATGCAAGGCTTTATAGGTTAGCAATAGCACCTTAAAGTCTGATCTGAAAGATATTGGTAGCCAGTGTAAAGAGGCGAGAATAGGTGTAATATGATCAAACTTTCTCGTTCCGCATTGTGTACCAGCTGTAGACTTTTTGTGGTAGAGTTCGGTAATCCCGAGAACAGTGCATTGCAATAGTCCAGTCTTGACGAAACAAATGCATGAATCAGTGTCTCTGCATCCACTGCAGATAACATTGGTCTGATTCTTGCAATGTTTCTCAGATGGAAAAAGGCAATTCTAGTTATACTTTTTATATGTTGGTCAAAGCATAATTGAGGGTCAAACAGGACACCAAGATTTCTGACGGACGCACTCTGTGGGATGGCGAAGCCATCCAACCACAGAGAGACATCCTCAAACTCTTCCCGGTCCCGCTTCGAGCCGATAACTATCAGCTCTGTCTTCCCAGTATTAAGCTGTAGGAAGTTTTGTGACATCCAGCCCTTCACAGCAGCCAGACAGGACTCAACCCTTTGAATCTGGGCCGAGTCCCCGGAATCTACAGGAATGTAGAGCTGGGTGTCATCCGCATGGCAATGGAAACTAATTCCGAAGCTGCGGATAACGTCGCCCAGGGGAAGCATGTAAATTGCAAAAAGTAATGGACCAAGAACCGACCCTTGTGGTACCCCAAAGCGCAATTTACAGCGCTTTGATTCTGCACCCTCATGATGCACAAATTGGGTTCTATCTGTGAGGTACGATTCAAGCCAACCAAGAGCCGTACCCCCGAAACCAACATAGTGTTCAAGACGGTGAAGAAGAGTGCTGTGGTCGATCGTATCAAACGCAGCGCTCAGATCCAATAGCACAAGCATTGTGCTTGTATTTTTATCCAAAGCTAAAAGGATGTCATTTACAACTCTTGTAATAGCAGTTTCAGTTGAGTGGAAATTCCTGAACCCCGACTGGAAAGGTTCAAAGAGATTGTTCCTCGTCAGATAATCAACGATTTGCTTTGCTACAATCCTTTCCTGTACCTTGGACAGGAAGGGCAGATTCGATATAGGCCGATAGTTCCTGACTAATTCAGGATCTAGGCCAGGCTTTTTGAGTAGCGGTTTTAACACCGCAGCCTTGAAATTGGAGGGAACAATTCCTGTTGAAAATGAAAGATTCATAAGCGAGAGGATTGCAGGCCCCACCGTTGGAAGAAGTTCCTTAAGAACCCTGGAAGGGAGAGGATCCAACATACAAGTTGTTGGCTTCGATGCCTTTATCACCCTCTCAAGTTCCACCAAAGGAATTGCCTTGAACTCCAAGAGAGTTGCGTCAGAGTTCACCATCCTACTTGGCAGGACCCCATCCTGCCCCACAGGATGTGTAGGATTAGCCGCACGGCAAGCATCAATTTCCTCTCTAATTGATTGAATCTTATTCTCAAAGAAATCCATGAATTCACCTGCCACGATCGATGAGCCTACGGTCTGAGTTTGTTTCTGAGTGAGACTCCTCACCGTGTCAAAAATAAACTTAGGATTGTTTCTATTCAAATTGATGATGCTGGAAAAGTAGGCATTCCTGGCAATAGTCAGCACACCCTTATAGGTGAGCAGACTGTTATGCCATGCAAGATGAAACCCCAAGTTTAGTCGAGCGCCATTTGCGTTCAAGGATCGTGCAGTTTCCTGAATAAAACCAAATTCTGTCTTACCCAACAATGTTAGCATTTGAATATTGTTACTTCAATGACTCCATTTATATCATGGTTACAATTATAATGTGAAGAAAGTATTGTCCAATACTTTGCCTAAAATGAGAATGCATCATAATACAAATCTGCGCTTCGCGTCGGGGTCCGGTTCGCCCTGTCTGAGCTTATTTTCCCGATAATGACCGGCGTCCTGTACAACATTATCCCTTACATATATTATATAAGTCCAGACCGACATAACAGTTGTGTGCGAGAGACATATGGACGTACGCTTTAAATGCTGTTACGTATTTTAAGAATCTAAGCTACCCACACATAGACCCAATGAAGCAGGACCAAACATATAAGCCGTAAATACTATACATAGCCACAAGGGGAGCAAGACCTTATTGGAGGCTGCTCCAGCCACAGATAGCAGCACCTTTAAATATATGAAGAAGCCGAAGCCATTACGGCACCCCGGCCACGCCCACTAGGCCACACCCACTTGACGGTCTCTACCTGTGCACACTAGGTGGAGAGCGTGACAGATTTTCAGCGACACCCGCGAGGGGGCATGGGCCTTAGCCCATGGCCCGTAGTAGCCAGAGTTATTATCTCTCACACGTGTTCGACACGATTCCTAGACTTTCGTTCAATAGTCAGTTACCATGCCGAAACATGCCTACTTTAACAATAAACTCTCTTAAAAGCTATCCCGGATTTGAACCCTTTCCTTGAAGAATTCAGCATTTGGTGACCCCTGGCGTTCTTGGAAAAGTTCTAAGGACCGAGACTCGAGCCACACGGCCGTCGAGACGCAGTACAGGCTGGTTGCAGGCGCCACTGAAAGGTAAACAGAACCTGTTGTTAATGACCAAACTCTGTTATAGTTAGAATAGTAACATTTAGGTGAATAGCTTGTACTGCCTCCGTCTGGTTGCGTGGTCCCGGGGTCTCGGCCATCCGATTGTAATCAAAACAGCCGGTTACTTGGACGGCCTCATATACGCTAACAGATTTAATTAAATAATTAAATTAAAGGAACAAAGGGCTAGGAGTGTGTTTTTATGGGTTTGTCGATAGACTGTATCCAATCCCGTCTAGATCTAATGTTTGTACCACGTGGGAGACATAATACCTGTGGTTAAGTGTTGTATGGTGTATGTCCATGTCTTTATGGGATTGTTGATAGACTGTATCCAATCCCGTCTAGATCTAATGTTTGTACCACGTGGGAGAAATATTACCTGTGGTTAAGTGTAGTATGGTGAATGTAGGGATGTAAAGCCAGTACAGGCCAAGATATTATTTATTACCGGCCAAAAACGTTCCAAACTCTTACGGTGGGGTGAAGGATAGGTCAGGTTTTTGACGTTAATCTAGTTTAGTTGCATATTAAACCGAAGGCTAGGCCTTTGTTTGACCTGGAGTTAGAATGGGATTGATTCCTTCCGGCCCGGTTCATGTGAAAATCAAATGTGCAATTTCGCATAGTGTAAAACGCAGCCGTGAGGCAAACTTACGCAGTTTTAAACCAACTGTTTTGTATGCATCGCTAACCCGCCGTGGAGACAAACTTGTAGAAATCTCATACTTCTTATAGAGATCCAATACAGTGCGTTTGACCAGTGCTATCTGGGTCGAACCAAACCAGTTTGAATCTACCGCGGACGTTGGGTGTAACACGTGGGGTAGTATTTAAAGAGACAACGCGTCTTGGTGACGTGAGTTTCCTTTGTCCAGACGTCCGCCATCTTGGGTCTTGCAGAGACCAAGAGCAGCGGGGAGCCCAACTACAGTGTTACATTCTCTCCCCCCTCTCTCTCTCTCCCTCCCCCCCTCTCTCTCTCCCTCCCCCCCTCTCTCTCTCCCTCCCCCCCCTCTCTCTCTCCCTCCCCCTCTCTCTCTCTCTCTCCCTCCCTCTCTCTCTCTCTCCCTCCCTCTCTCTCTCTCTCACTCCCTCTTCCTCTCTCTCTCGCTCTCTCTCTCACTTTGACACTCACTCACTCACTCACACACCTCTCTCTCTTTCTCTCTCTCTCTCTCTCTCTCTCTCTCTCTCTCTCTCTTCTCTCTCTCTCTCTCTCTCTCTCTCTCTCTCTCTCTCTCTCTCTCTCTCTCTCTCTCTCTCTCTCTCTCTCTCTCTCTTCTGCAAGTACGGTAGGGGCCATCTTGTCTGTTGTTAAGACTGCGTGGTCTCTGACCTGGGACAATAGCAGACCTCTCTCTCTCTCTCTCTCGCACTTTGACACTCACTCACACTCTCTCTCTCTCTCTCTCTCTCTCTTCTGCAAATAGGTAGGGACTGCAATGGTAAATCTTATGTTAAGACTGCATGATCTCTGACCTGGGCAATAGCAGATCTCTCTCTCCCTCCCTCTCTCTCTCTCTCTAGCTCACACTCTCTCTCCCTCCCTCTCTCTCTCTCTCTAGCTCACACTCTCTCTCTCTCTCTCTCTCTCCCTAGCTCACACTCTCTCTCTCTCTCTCTCTCTCTCTCTCTCTCTCTAGCTCACACTCTCTCTCTCTCTCTCTCTAGCTCACACTCTCCCTAGCTCACACTCTCTCTCTCTCTCTCTCTCTCTCTCTCTCTCTCTCTCTCTCTCTCTCTCTCTCTCTCTCTCTCTCTCTCTCTCTCTCTCTCTAGCTCACACTCTCTCTCTTGCTCTCTCTCTACCTCTCTCTCTCTCTAGAAATATGTTCTCTCTCCATAAATATATTCCCTTAAAGATCCATCTGTCAATTGATAACAATGTTTTGGCAGCTACTTATTCAGCCAATGGTGCAAGTATAATTGTCACATTTCACTAGTCAATAGCTGGAAGTATTATAATGTATATTTCATTCCAATATTTGAGGTATTTAGTTAGATTTTGATTTAAATATCAATATCTAGTTCATAACTACAGTTTCCGCACGCTCATTAAGTGCCCTCATCCTCTACAAATCAATAAATCCATAGCAATAAGTTGAAACCATCGGTAAAGCAATAGTTTCTGGACACATAATATTTTGACTATAATTTTGTAACTAATTTCAAGATTTAAAGATTCAAGATTCAAAAAGATTCAAAAAGCTTTATTGTCTAGTATGTTGCCATACTAGAAAATTGTCTTTTGACTGAAGGCTTATAATAGCATTCAACATCTACGGGAGAACAATATTTATGTGATAATATCTGTAAATCCACTTTGTTTGTACAGACATATTACTTTTGGGCAACCAGGAAGGTTGTTCCACAGTTTCAATATGGAATATTGAAAAGTAATTAAAGTTGTACAATCTTGTAACTCTCCCAGTCTCTCTCTCTTTCTCCCTCTGTCTGCCTGCCTGTCTAAAGGTAGGCCCTCCCTCACCCCCTCATGAAGACACCTTCCCATCTGCGTAACACCCCCCCCCCCCCCCCCCCCCCCCCCCCCCCCACACAGAATAGCTTTGTCTTTAATGCCCCACTCTGGCGTCGTTTTGAGTACTCGTCGTTAACGATTGTTCATGGTTATGGGTGCGAGGTAAGGTCCTCCACTATCTCTGTGAAGATCGAGCCACAATAGAACATTAACGAGAGTTCCAATCATTATTATCTTTCACTTCTCCCATTCTTCTGAACTTTCCTGAGGCCGGCACGGTCTGTATTCCTAAGCAGTAGCTCCATAGCAGATGTTCAGAGTAAATAAGATCCTATCTGCTGATCCGCTAATACCATCCAAAATGCATGCTTACATTTTACATTCAAGTCTGTTGATATTTTGTTATTAAAGACGAGAATTATTAATCTACGAGTCCCTCCTAACCCTTTACACTCGTAAAGTCCCCACCACCCCCCTCCAGGCCCAGTCTAACACCCCCTCCCCTCACTGGCCTTCCATCTCTCTCTCTCTCTCTCTCTCTCCAACCCCGTCTCTCTCCGCTTCTTCTCCTCCACTGTCTTAATGAACCCCCCACCACCAATCTTCCTCCCGCTAAACCCTCCTCGTAAATCCAACCCCCAGCCTCTCCCACGACACATCTCTCTCTCTGTCGCTATTTTTAACAACGATAACTTCTATTTGTAGTTCCCCTTATCATCCAAGGATCTCATAGGGCTATCTGTGTACATATAAATGTACACACAGCGCAGAGACAGTCTATTGAGAACACAAATTGCGGTTAAGTGGTAGCCTTATGCTATAAGGTACCACAGTTTTCAGCCGGACAGATAGAACTCAGAGAAGTTTCTGTAGTCGGCTGATACGTATGTAGTATGCCCAGCCGCCATATTTGTAGTTCTTGATAGTGAATCCAACCCCCCCTCTCCCCTCCCTCCGATCCCCCTTCATGGATCTCCTCCTCGTCTCTTCCTCACGCCTGAACCTCCTCGTAAAGACCAACCCCCACCCCTCCCATGACACCTCTCTCTCTCTCTCTCGCTCTCTCTCGCTCTCGCTCGCTCTCTCTGTCGCTATTTTTAACAACGATAACTTCTATTTGTAGTTCCACTTATCATCCAAGGATCTCATAGGGCTATCTGTGTACATTTAAATGCACACACAGCGCAGAGACATAGTGTATTGAGAACACAAATTGCGGTTAAGTGGTAGCCTTATGCTATAAGGTACCACAGTTTTCAGCCGGACAGATAGAACTCAGAGAAGTTTCTGTAGTCGGCTGATACGTATGTAGTATGCCCAGCCGCCATATTTGTAGTTCTTGGTAGTGAATCCAAACCCCCCTCTCCCCTCCCTTCGATCCCCCTTCGTAGATCTCTTCCTCCCGCCTAAACCCTCCTCGTAAATCCAACCCCCAGCCTCTCCCACGACACATCTCTCTCTCTCTGTCGCTATTTTTAACAACGATAACTTTTATTTGTAGTTCCCCTTATCATCCGAGGAACACATAGGACTATCTGTGTATATATACATGTACACACAGCGCGGAGAAAGAGTGTACTGAGAGCGCAAAATGCGGTTAAGTGGTAGCCTTATGCCATAAGGTACCCCAGATATCAGCCGGACAGATAGAACTCAGAAAGTTTCTTTAATCGGCTGATACGCATGTAGTTTGCACCGCAGCCATATTTGTAGTTCTTGGTAGTGCCCCCTACTCGTTAACCCGAGATTATTCCAAATTACATCTCAACATCTCCAAATGTACCACAAGAATATAACTATTATAAGTCCCAACTAGACAACCCCCAGCTTCCCAAGTAGCCGATCTACTGTTTTCCCCTCATCCCCCTCCCTTAATTGTCTGCCCCCACCAGACAAGACCAGATTTGCCTTGCAACAATAGGGTAATTAAATAGCTGTTCAAAACCCCTCTTGACTTTAACATTCATACTGAATCAGAGGGATCTAATACATTTATATACACCCCTATGCCACAGCAACTTGATAGACAAAGACCTATTGATTTCCCTGCAGATCACACAGCCCTGCAACTTAAAGAGGAACACACCTAGGCTGTACCTTCAAACGCTCTCTACCACACACTGCCTTATTTACATTGCTTAAAGAAGGAGGCTAAACCCCTTCCTATTGTCAGTTAAATTGAAGTCTTATCTCATTGTTCTTTCTCCCCCTTGCCCCCTCCCACCCCTAACACCTGGTAATATGTTGGAACAAGAATGTAAATTTGGTATATGTGTTTGTATATTTGAGGGTCTGTGTGCTGAAATACAGGGAGCCAGTCCCTAGTTGATATCGGCAAAATACGCAAATATTTGTGTAGGTTGTAATCAATGTTTTTGGATTCACCAACATTAATAGTTTAAACGATCTATAAATGTCTTGCATTTGTACTAAATTTGTTCTCTTTTCTCGTCAGGCCTTTGCAACCCGAGCAGTAATGGATGCCCGACATTCATCATTTTAATCGTTAACATTACTACAAATATTCTCTTTTCTAATCAGGGAGTGGCAACAAAACGATCAGTTGCCCACGATCATCATTTTACTTCTGTGCATAAAATCTTAATTCTCTTTTCTCTTTAGGAGGTGGCAACACAAGCATTATAGTTGCCAAACACTCATCTTTTTACTTCTCTGCATTGATTTTCATTTTCTCTCTCTCTCCAGGAAATGGCAGTATAAGAACGAATGCCAAACACTGACAGTAATTATTATTTTTTTTTTTTTCAGTTTGCTAAGCCCTTCTGTCTATTCAACATGCGTTTTGTGTAGCAAGACAGGTAGAGAACCAGGCTGGTTCAAATAGACACGGGGTTCAACTGCTAGAATAATATGTCTAATTAATAAATGGTGCACATGGTTTTAAACGGTGCCCAAGGAGGGAGTTAGCTCAACTGCTGTAGACACAATTACAATACGTTTTTTGCGAATATTAAATCTACATGGGTTAAATTCTGCTATAATCAGCTACTACATACGAATAAACACTGCGTGTAATGTTCAAAGGTCAACTATTGCTTCCATTGGAGCGATTGCAATAGATATAATATCGTACCACAATATACATGCATTATCTTGTATTCAACAATTAGGAAAGCCGGATTCCAGAACCGAAAGAAGTCCTACAAAAGGGCACCAACCCAGGGGTCTTGCATCAACCAGATCCCTGTACGGCAGTTACACAGTGATCTTAAAATAGAAATAATTATCTAGACTCCACATCATGAACGGTTAGCCTTTAAAGTTGTCCATAGCATGCATACCGCTCGTCCACAGAAGTCCGGGGATTATCCAGGCCTGGGGATTCTTATTAGAAGAGTTCTGGGATAACCTGCCTCGTAGGAGAGCGGAAGAGTCCCCCCCAATAGAGGATCCTGAGGACAAGCGGTAGAAATGCATAGTTCAACAGACCTGACGAGGTCCAAAATACCAAAATAAGAAAGAATAAAATATATATTTCATTGCAAACTATGAAAATAACAATATTTTAATAAAAGTTAATAATTGGCAATATTTACAATTCAATTACATAAGTAATAAAATGTAATCCATAATTCATCCTAATTTTGATTAACAATATACGTGTTACGTTTTTTCTTTACACGCCAAGAGAGTGGATACTCGATTATTACAATATATCACAACCAGTTTAATGGTCAACCAAAACGCACAGCCGTACGTAACCCCGACTGTCCCCAACTGACAACGTTACGGTAACAACAGAAGTATGATGCCTAATATTGAAAGGCAGATTGTTAATATTAAGATATTTTGATAATGTTCAAATTCCTGGCCACTCAGCGGACCTCTCTGCGGACCCTTTAGATAATGAAGGGCTCCGCAGGAAGAAATCCCATCTGAGGTCTCAAATTGTTGAATAATATGCTTATTAGGTCTGTTGATGCATGTTATGATGCATCTTCGTTCGTGCTTTTCTTACGAATGTGTATATATAGATAAAAAAATAAAATGAAAATAAAAATAAGTAAAAATATAAAATGAAAACAAATGGTGGATTCATATACCATGTGTGAATGTCCTCTTGTGTGTGTCAGAGCCACCAAAATAATGGAGGTTACTCGACTGTTACATACACGAGGGGATATTGAAAGCATACCACATATAAAACTTAGATAATTAGAAAATGGTTCATTATAATTAACTTGCAATAACATTTGCTTCACCCAATAACTTCTGAATTTTTCTTTTAGGTTCAGTTTTTGTTTTGTTTTAGAAATGTCACCCTGTATTTAATACCCAGATGTGCATAATTGTTGTGAGTTCGGATGACTCTTATTCTACCTAGTTTAGACAGTTTTAATTGACCTGGCTCAAGATTCCCCCATAGACTTGGTGTCAGACGTTGGATTGTGGCGCTCCTTGGGAGCCTCCGAGCCACGCGTTGATCGACTAATCGTTCCTGCAGTGTTCTGAGGTGGTGACGGTGGAGCTCAATGGGAGGCTCCGGGAGAATTCACAATCACGGGCTCCTTCGGGGAGAGTTCAAGTGGGTCAGGATTAAAAGGTTGAATTAATGTATCGATTTGATGTTGACCAACAAAAAACTAGATAATTATAATAATAAATACTGTTCATGTAATGGTATAGTTAGCTTAGCTAAAAAAACTGTTTTGGAAATAGTAATGGACGTGTCCGGGACATGTATAGCTATAAATAAGTAAAGATAAAACTGCGTTTTACTTTACTTCACTTTGCTAAGACATATGCACGTTTGATGTGGTATGCAAAAGGCAGAGAATAAGGCGTATACACGTTTGATGTGGTATGCAATGTACATAGGAGTGAATCAAGTGTGGACAACATCAAATGCGAACAATACGTAGAATAAATGAAGATTAGGTCATCCAATATACATAGTTAGTGTAGGACAATCGGGTAGTATAATGAAGGCAACTGTTACCAGATACGGTTACAAAGAAGTGATATTGAACATACAAATTTTAACATTGTTATTTCCCTTTTTTCATCTTTTTGGGTTTATAGATAAGAAATGGATGAGCGATACATCTGCTCGCCAGGGACAATATAGGCTCGATTTAGATTCAAAAGTAGTGGGTTAACCTTTCAAATGCCACTGCTACTGCTGTAACGCTTTGTTACAACGTCAGCGTCTCATAGTCTGATAAATATTTTTTTACTCTGATAAGTTACGGCACACAGGTATACTGACTCATGAAACATTTACGGGTTACTACATTTAAGAACAGCGTGGTCTCAAGACGGCTGCATAGACCCACCACTATTGACCTTTGGTTTTGTATGTACTGGTCTTCATTTCTCTTCACAATAGATTGGTTTATGTACAAATGATTAAGGAAAGGAACTTCAACTTGGTTGCACTACACCGTTTTTAGGATTGGTTAATTTAATGCGCATGGCTGAAGCAATGCGCAAGGAGGGATGTAGTGTGAATATTAAATCAAGGTTGAAGGTTGAAATCAGCTCAGAATAAGGAATGGAACACTCAAAACAAAAATTTAAAATCCGTACAAGCACTAAATAGAATTGGTTTGATGAAGGAATACAAATGAGGCATTATCAATTATAATAACATATTTGAAACGCATACAATTTTCAGGTCCAATGTTTCCAGAAGCAAGATGAGTACCGTGTACACTGGAAAAAGGGTTTTAAGCCGTACTTCATCTGATTATTATTTTGTAATTCAATTCAAATAAACATTTTTTGTTTTATTTTTAAAATAACTTTTTTTTATTTCAAAATACTGTGAAATATAGATATTTTTAATTAGGAGCTCAATTAAGAAATATCCATTTTGACAAATGTAAAATTTTAAGGTTGTGTATTCAACTGATTAATAATTTTGTCATTCAATCCAAATATTTTTTTTTGTTTTCTTCCTAAAACACTGTTATACTTGATTAGGAGCTCAATTTAGAAATATTTGTTCAGACAAATGTACAATTTCAAGGTTACGTACAAGCCTGCGCATGCGCATTAAATACAAAGACGCTTACGACTACTGGACCAAACCGCAGTGTTGCCAACTTAGCGATTTTGTCGCTATATTTAGCTACTTTTCAGACCCCTTTGGCGACTTTTTTTCAAAACAGCGACAAGCGACAAATCTAGCTTCTTTTTCAGCTGCTATTGGTGACTTTTGGCGACTTTTTGAGGTGAAAGCACTAGGCTTGACCAGAGTGACGATGACTCACTGGCGGCAGTAGCTCAGGTGGTAGAGCGGGTTGGCTGGTAATCTGAAGGTTGTTGGTTCAATCCCCGGCTTCGCCAAGCAGTGTATCGAGGTGTCTTTGGCAAAGCACCTAACCCTGACTGATGTCGCGATGTGATGTCGAATCCAGACAGAAGCGCCTCAAGGCCATGAAGCGGCGTGAGCCGAGCGGGAAAAAATTATGATGATGATGTATACAATAATGAGAAACAATTGTTTGATTAAATTGTAATATTTTTGATTGGATAAACCAAATTATTTCTGATAGATATTTCTTAAATGACAACCAATTGTTGGAGTGAATCAATATTTTTTTGTTTAGGATTTAACATACGATTTAAATGTATTAACTTCATTCAAAGAATAGAATTATACTTGGTGCCAAGTTGTATTATTTTGTTTTTATGAACATAGGAAATATTGTTTGAGGCAAGCTATATATTTGTCATTGGCTCAAGTTATGTAATATAGATGTGAACCATTACCCATGTTTTTTTTAATTGGTTCAACAGAAGGCTTTTTCCAGTGTATCACTCTGACACAGCTAACTTTGCATGTAATGCTTACGGTTAGATTCATGCTTACACTTACATTTCTAGGGTCCCATAATGGACTTCCATTAGAACAATTAAAAATAGAATTATAGGAAATATGTTTTTGAACAACTAACTGCTGTACACTGGTTCTCATTTAAGAAATATCTATCAGAAATAATTTGTTTTATCCAATCAAAAAGATTACAATTTAATCAAACAATTGTTTCTCATTTAAACATGAACATTTTTAAACATATTTTTGTATAGATCATCATCATCATTTTTTCCCGCTCGGCTCTCGCCGCATCATGGCCTTGGGGCGCTTCTGTCTGGATTCGACATCACATCGCAACATCAGTCAGGGTTAGGTGCTTTGTCAAAGACACCTCGATACTCTGCTTGGTGAAGCTGGGGATCGAACCAACAACCTTCAGGTTACCAGCCAACCCGCTCTACCACCTGAGCTACTGCCGCCACACAATATGCAATATATATTAACAATCTAAATGGCAGAGTTAGACCTACTCCAGACCTCCCTCCAGACACAGACAGACTGTCCTAGCTCACAGAACCAGTGAGTCATCGTCACTCTGGTCAAGGCTAGTGCTTTCACCTCAAAAAGTCGCCAAAAGTCATCAATTGCAGCTGAAAAAGAACCTAGATTTGTCGCTTGTCGCTGTTTTGAAAAAAAGTCGCCAAAGGGGTTTGAAAAGTAGCTAAATATAGCGACAAAATCGCCAAGTTGGCAACACTGCGGTTTGGTCCAGTAGTCGTAAGCATCTTTGTATTTAATGCGCATGCGCAGGCTCCTAATCAAATATAACAGTGTTTTAGGAAGAAAACAAAAAAAAATATTTGGATTGAATGACAAAATTATTAATCAGTTGAATACACAACCTTAAAATTTTACATTTGTCAAAATGGATATTTCTTAATTGAGCTCCTAATTAAAAATATCTATATTTCACAGTATTTTGAAATAAAAAAAAGTTATTTTAAAAATAAAACAAAAAATGTTTATTTGAATTGAATTACAAAATAATAATCAGATGAAGTACGGCTTAAAACCCTTTTTCCAGTGTACATGAGTTTGTATTTCTACAATAGAAACAAAAGTTCCAGAACCAGATGCAGACACACCCGGAGCCTATAAAACTACGTCCGCCGAGCAAGGAGTAACAGTCACATGAGGAAATCAAATAACGGCAGGATTTGAATCGGTTCTGTTTTGGTTGTCCACCATATACATTTTTTTTTTATATATATAGTTTGGATAAATTACATGTATCATAATCAGCAACACTTCGTTCAGTTTACCAGATAAAGTTAAAAGGAATATATATAGATATGCAAATGTTATTGACAGAGCAAGGAGGGGTAAATGCGATGATAGGCACAACATGTTGTACTTTTACCCCCAATAACACAGCTCCGGATGGGTTGGTGGCATAATTACAATCCCTCAGGTTAGAATTGGCAGAGAACTCCGGCATTAATGACCCTTCCACAGGATGGATGGAGAATATGTTTGGGAGGTGGAAAGGCATGATCCAGTAAGTGCCCGTCGCGGGAATAAATGCAGAGCCTGTGTTAATTGTCACCGGCTGCCGTTGTATTCCCTGTGCACGAGGGCTACTGCATCTGCTGATCACCACAGCAGTGGGCGCTACAGAAGCGCCAAGTGCCATTCAGGCTTACATGGGGATCAGATATGATCCGATGAAAGTAAACGATACATCACCTGAGGGGCCCGACCCTATCCAGCTGTAATATGTAGAATAGTCAACACCTATACTATTCTAGTAGAATCGCCTGTATATAAGATAATCAATATCCCGGATTTACTTGAATAACAAATTTTAAAACAACCATACCAGACTATGTTTGTTATTGTGTAGTGTTGCTTGGTTGCAAGTGCAATCCGTTATTTCTGAATCGCATTGATAATGGTACTGTTGATCTTCTTTGAGACGGTTGTTTACAGGCCACCTGTTGCTGACACGACGACGGAGAACCTGTTTGGAGGCTCCCATGATGTAAAAGTAACCTCTCTGTGAGCTGAGCCCTTGACAAGGAGGGACGAGTCTTGGGTTCATGAATTACAGGCCCGACGGCGACAGAATACACCAATACACAAAGATCACCTGAACCACCCAAATCCATGCTAGCCTATCAATAATTTTGAATTTTTAAAATTTTGTTATGACAACTAATTTTTTACTTACTTACTTTTGCACATGTTGAAAATGTCATGACCTTGTTGCACATAGCCAAAAGTATTAGCTCAGGATTTCTATGGATACTTTTGTTTGTGTGCTGTTTGACCATATGATTGTATGATAACAAGATATATGTTCATTGTTGTATTGTTAAATAATGACCTGTATTTCTAATGAGACCCACAATGTGAATACCGTTTCAGTATTATCGGGAACGTGTCGTGGTTTTTCTCTATTCGATAGAGTTTCTCCCACACGGTTGATGGTGTTGATGATTTTTCTTACTTTGATTATGTTTTCGGTGTGGTAAATGGTATTTATGATTTAAAATATTATTGTACGGTCATCTGAGATGACCAAGGAGGGATTGTTAAGTATTTTAAGAAGCAGCATTACCCTCACATAGCCACAAGGGGAGCAAGACCTTATTGAAGGCTGCTCCACCACAGAAGGCATCACCTTTAGTTAAGGTGAAGAAGCCGAAGCCATTACGTCACCCGGCCACGCCCACTAGGCCACGCCCACTTGACGTCCTCTCTAGCGGGTGATTTCGAACTCCAGAGGCAGAGATCAAAAGGTAGACGGCGCAGAAAGCCACCCGGGCCTAAGCCCGGGGGGCTTGAAGTAGATCACGGTATTTTCCTCTCACACGCGTTAGATACAATTCCCTCCCTGAAGCTTCATAGTTTACCATACCGAAACATGCCTACTTTAACAATAAAGTGAGTTAAAGTGAAGCAACCCGGGATTGGACTACTTTCTTCAAGAATATGCAACACTATCTTGCACCGAAAGCCTACATTCACATATGAATGTAACAACGCGCTACTCCGCTAGCCTTGGCTACTCGTGGTATGTCGGGCTACGGGCATGCATGCCCGTAGCCTACCAATTTAACCCCCCATTCATGCATTCTGTAATCAAAGAAGTAACTGGGATGGAGTCGATGTGGTAACCCATAGTGCAGTAAAATGAGACTGAGAGGACAGTGAAACCACTGCACTGCGCACCAGCGTTAAGGGTCTGTGGTTAGGAAACAAATTGTTGACTTTTTGCCTGGTGCACTATGCAAAAAATGGCCATGGTGGCCATGGCCATGTTACAGCTTACCGTCGCCATGTTGGTAATTCTTGACCGGGTTTGTTTCTTTCTTTCTTTCAGCTGCACTCCAAAAACAGCTGCCAGGGACCACCCATATTGTTTTTTCAGGGACACTGAAGAAGTGGCTTAAATATGCACTGGAGAGAGAGGGAGGTGGAGGGAGGCGAACAAATGAACGCGATCAGGTAGGCCTATGTACGCTTGTTCCACACACCATGCGTCCGTCGACGGATGAGCGTTGCGAGTGCGACTCTGAACCATAGACAGGTCTGAACGGACGGACCCAAAATGCATTTCGAGAGCGCAATTCTATAGAGCCCGTTTCCTGCCATAATTCCAACCTGAAAAAAAAAGTTTCAAAGACTTGTAAGTCTGGGTTTGAAATCTCAACACCTTGTAAAAAAGGTTTTGCAAACACTGAAAAAAGAGATTATAACCTGAAAAAAATTCAAACAAAAATTCAAACATCTGTAAACATGATTTTGTGTTCTATTTTATCTTCTTCATCATTTTCACCAACACATTTTCAAAGTATTTTTTTTTTTCACAAACATGTTTTCAAAGTTCAAACAATATCACCAGCGCATTTGCAGAGTTTCAAATCTGGCACTGTTCTAACAGTGTATTCCATTGTGTCCCGGTTTTGAAACCTTGTAAATGGGATTCTGCAAACAGGTGTTCATACATTGAGAAATAAGTTTTGAAAGGTTGAATATTTATTTTTAAAAACATGCAAAGGTGTATGTTTACGCCATTGCAATGTATTTTTTCAGAACTGACTTTTCAGAGATTTGACCACACAGGCGCAAGCTTTGAGTCACGTGAATATTGGCAGCATTCTGTCGCGCATTCGTTTTGAAACTCCTGACAGTCAAAGTCTGAAGAAAAATAAAACGTTCCTGGGGGCGGGACCATTTAGCTCTAAACCTATTGGTTGCTCTCGGCTGACGTACATTCCAATCACATGTGCCGTTCACCGGGCTGTGCGTGATTGACAGTGCTCTGCCGATGACAAGAATGTGATTGGAATGTACGTCAGTACATTCCAAGGGGTCAGACAACTATGGAGCCAGTTTCCTGCCATAATTCAAACCTGAAAAAAAAAGTTTCAAAGGCTTGTAAGTCTGGGTTTGAAAACGCAACACCTTGTAAAATGGTTTTGCAACACTGAAAAAAGATTATAACCTGAAAAAAATTCAAAAATCTGTAAACATGATTTTGTGTTCTATTTTATCTTCTTAATCATTTTCACCAACACATTTTCAAAGTTCAAACAATTTCACCAGCGCATTTGCAGTGTTTCAAATCTGGCACTGTTCTAACAGTGTATTTCATTGTTTCCCGGTTTTGAAACCTTGTAAATGGGATTCTGCAAACA
This sequence comes from Gadus chalcogrammus, assembly GCF_026213295.1. NCBI lineage: Eukaryota > Metazoa > Chordata > Actinopteri > Gadiformes > Gadidae > Gadus > Gadus chalcogrammus. The sequence continues at coordinate 36,721,839 of NC_079427.1, read as the reverse complement.
GGTGTTCATACATTGAGAAATAAGTTTTGAAAGGTTGAATATTTCGTTTTAAAAACATGTAAAGGTGTATGTTTACGCCATTGCAATGTATTTTTTCAGAACTGACTTTTCAGAGATTTGACCACACAGGCGCAAGCTTTGAGTCACGTGAATATTGGCAGCGTTCTGTCGCGCATTCGTTTTGAAACTCCTGACAGTCAAAGTCTGAAGAAAAAGAAAACGTTCCTGGGGGCGGGACCATTTAGCTCTAAACCTATTGGTTGCTCTCGGCTGACGTACATTCCAATCACATGTGCCGTTCACCGGGCTGTGCGTGATTGACAGTGCTCTGCCGATGACAAGAATGTGATTGGAATGTACGTCAGTACATTCCAAGGGGTCAGACAACTATGGAGCCAGTTTCCTGCCATAATTCAAACCTGAAAAAAAAAGTTTCAAAGGCTTGCAAGTCTGGGTTTGAAAACTCAACACCTTGTAAAAAAGGTTTTGCAACACTGAAAAGAGAGATTATAACCTGAAAAAAATTCAAACAAAAATTCAAACATCTGTAAACATGATTTTGTGTTCTATTTTATCTTCTTCATCATTTTCACCAACACATTTTCAAAGTTCAAACAATTTCACCAGCGCATTTTCAGTGTTTCAAATCTGGTACTGTTCTAACAGTGTATTTCATTGTTTCCCGGTTTTGAAACCTTGTAAATGGGATTCTGCAAACAGGTGTTCATACATTGAGAAATAAGTTTTGAAAGGTTGAATATTTAGTTTTAAAAACATGTAAAGGTGTATGTTTACGCCATTGCAACTTATTTTTTCAGAACTGACTTTTCAGCACTGACGCAAGCTTTGAGTCACGTGAATATTGGCAGTGTTCTGTCACGCACTCGTTTTGAAACTCCTGACAGTCAAAGTCTGAAGAAAAAGAAAACGTTCCTGGGGGCGGGACCATTTAGCTCTAAACCTATTGGTTGCTCTCGGCTGACGTACATTCCAATCACATGTGCCGTTCACCGGGCTGTGCGTGATTGACAGTGCTCTGCCGATGACAAGAATGTGATTGGAATGTACGTCAGTACATTCCAAGGGGTCAGACAACTATGGAGCCAGTTTCCTGCCATAATTCAAACCTGAAAAAAAAAGTTTCAAAGGCTTGTAAGTCTGGGTTTGAAAACTCAACACCTTGTAAAAAAGGTTTTGCAACACTGAAAAGAGAGATTATAACCTGAAAAAAATTCAAACAAAAATTCAAACATCTGCAAACATGATTTTGTGTTCTATTTTATCTTCTTCATCATTTTCACCAACACATTTTCAAAGTTCAAACAATTTCACCAGCGCATTTTCAGTGTTTCAAATCTGGCACTGTTCTAACAGTGTATTTCATTGTTTCCCGGTTTTGAAACCTTGTAAATGGGATTCTGCAAACAGGTGTTCATACATTGAGAAATAAGTTTTGAAAGGTTGAATATTTAGTTTTAAAAACATGTAAAGGTGTATGTTTACGCCATTGCAACTTATTTTTTCAGAACTGACTTTTCAGCACTGACGCAAGCTTTGAGTCACGTGAATATTGGCAGTGTTCTGTCGCGCACTCGTTTTGAAACTCAGACAGTCAAATCTGAAGAAAAAAAAAACGTTCCTGGGGGCGGGACCATTTAGCTCTAAACCTATTGGTTGCTCTCGGCTGACGTACATTCCAATCACGTGTGCCGTTCACCGGGCTGTGCGTGATTCACAGTGCTCTGCCGATGAAAAGAATGTGATTGGAATGTACGTCAGTACATTCCAAGGGGTCAGACAACTATCATGCCGTCGCAGTCCACCGCCAAGACTCCCCCATCCGCCAACACCCGCATGGGGATAAGGGAGGGACGAAGGATGTACACGTGCCGTTCACCGGGCTGTGCGTGATTGACAGTGCTCTGCCGATGACAAGAATGTTATTGGAATGTACATCAGCCGAGAGCAACCAATAGGTTTATAGCTAAATGGTCCCGCCCCCAGGAATGTTTTTTTTTTCTTCAGATTTGACTGTCTGAGTTTCAAAACGAGTGCGCGACAGAACACTGCCAATATTCACGTGACTCAAAGCTTGCGCCTGTGTGGTGAAATCTCTGAAAAGTCAATGCTGAAAAGTCAGTTCTGAAAAAATACGTCGCAATGGCGTAAACGTACACCTTTGCAAGTTTTTAAAACTAAATATACAACCTTTCAAAACTTATTTCTCAATGTATGAACACCTGTTTGCAGAATCCCATTTACAAGGTTTCAAAACCGGGAAACAATGAAATACACTGTTAGAACAGTGACAGATTTGAAACTCTGCAAATGCGCTGGTGAAATTGTTTGAACTTTGAAAATGTGTTGGTGAAAATGATGAAGAAGATAAAATAGAACACAAAATCATGTTTACAGATGTTTGAATTTTTGTTAGAATTTTTTTCAGGTTATAATCAATTTTTTCAGTGTTGCAAAACCTTTTTACAAGGTGTTGAGTTTTCAAACCCAGACTTACAAGCCTTTGAAACTTTTTTTTTCAGGTTTGAATTATGGCAGGAAACTGGCTCCATACATGTGCCGTTCACCGGGCTGTGCGTGATTGACAGTGCTCTGCCGATGACAAGAATGTGATTGGAATGTACGTCAGCCGAGAGCAACCAATAGGTTTAGAGCTAAATGGTCCCGCCCCCAGGAACGTTTTTTTTTTCTTCAGACTTACTGTACGGAGTTTCAAAACAAATGCGCGACAGAACACTGCCAATATTCACGTGACTCAAAGCTTGCGCCTGTGTGGTCAAATCTCTGAAAAGTCAGTGCTGAAAAGTCACTTCTGAAAAAATACATTGCAATGGCGTAAACGTACACCTTTACAAGTTTTTAAAAATAAATATTCAACCTTTCAAAACTTATTTCTCACAATCTTTACAAGGTTTCAAAACCGGGAAACAATGAAATACACTGTTAGAACAGTGCCAGATTTGAAACTCTGCAAATGCGCTGGTGATATTGTTTGAACTTTGAAAACATGTTTGTGAAAAAAAAAAAACTTTGAAAATGTGTTGGTGAAAATGATGACGATAAAATAGAACACAAAATCATGTTTACAGTTGTTTGAATTTTTGTTTGAATTTTTTTCAGGTTATAATGTATTTTTTCAGTGTTGCAAAACCTTTTTTACAAGGTGTTGAGTTTTCAAACCCAGACTTACAAGACTTGGCAGGAAACTGGCTCCATACAATGCAAGTCACGGACGCATGGCGTAGTTTGAAACAAACCTCATTCAGTCGTATTGCTGGACACATTTTGTAGCCTATACCGCTTATGTTAATATTCCTCTATTTATTTTCAGGCGCCGCAGGATCCTCGACCATGAATGAATGTGTGTGTGTAAATAATAATTATATTCGTTAGAATAAGTAGGGTTAATGGGTTTGGGTTGTTCGTTAGTGTGTTCGGTTATCATATTGTGTTGTTCATTATTGTCGCCACCGTTGTTGTGTCATGTTTGTTTGTTAGGTGCTCTATGTGAGAGGATTTTAATAAAACTAGTCTGCGTCGAGGGGTGTACGGGGCGCAGAACTACAGTTAAATAAAGCCTGACTGTGCGTTTCTTGGCCGCCGCTACAATATGTTTGACAACAATAGCCTATGTTCTGTGTATTCATACATTCATTAGAGCCTTGAAGGAGATTCAGTAGCCTTAAAATCCTAATTTAATTGTAGAGTCATATCATGATGTCCTTTAAATAAATCAGCGAGTGAAGAACCAACATCGACCAAAATTCGACCATAATCACTAGTTGAATAAAGGTTGAAAAGGGATCGACGCGCCGTCGTCGGTTGCCTTCCATTCAACGTTGAATCGACCTGGAACAGTATGAGCAAACTGCCGTTGAATCGACCAAAATTCGACCATAATCACTAGTTGAATAAAGGTTGAAAAGGGATCGACGCACCGTCGTCGTTCGCCTCCCATTCAACGTTGAATCGACGATGGATAGTATGAGCAAACTGACGTTGAATCGACGCCCGGTCTCAACGCTGATTCAACATGTTTTGGTTGAAAATGCGGAGATTGATTCACCGTTGATTCAACGCTCTTTTGCTGTCTGGGTCACGTCCTCTTATTCCCCTTCATAAAATTCGTCAATAAAAATGAAATATAATCATTTCGAAACCGCATCGAGCTTTAGAAATGCTGTAGTAAATATTCAAGGCGCTGGTTCTCCACAGAAAAGGTGGAGCACATCAAACCTGCGCGGCGTGCGCGCAGTATACAAACATTCAGTCACGAGAAGATTCAACCTTTTAAATTGAGCAGAAATACTTTTTAATGTACAGTTAGTAACTACATTTATCAAGGGGCTTTATTTAAAGCTACAAATATAATACAAATAAAATAATAAATAAAAATTAAACGCAACTCTGACGTCCCCCAGCTGGTGGGGGGCTAATGCCATAATCGTTTGCGTTTCAGACGTCCACACGAATCCTAACACGAAACCGCATAGGTCCGGATAGATTTGAAACCACCTAAAAGGGATCTAAATGTGCTGTTTCGGGAACCGGATTGGCCGGCTCTGTCTGGATGGTCGGCCAAACGGACAAGGCTTATGCCGTTTTACCAGAAAATCGGCTTCGTGTGGACGGGGCCTTAGAAGGCGTTCACCAAGACGGGGAGACAGCGCCGGGCGACTTACGCCACTATCTGCCAATGGATCGTGGATGCCTGGGCTGATACATCATTCTCAACTGTGGTCCGAGCTTTCAAGAAGGCAGGAATAATCACTGAACTGCCAGGCAACAGCAGCGACACTGACTCGGATAATGGGAGCCGGGCATGTTGGATGGATGCCGTAGTCTACTCGCCCAACTGTTCAATTCGGACACTGAAGAAGAAGAATTCGAGGGATTCGTGGACGGGGAAGATAGCTTTACGCGTTATACGTAACTGAACAATGTTGAGTTATGCGCTAACGTTTGAATTAGCGGTATCAAACTGCGTTTCTTTTATGTGTTTACAACTGAACAAGGCTGGGAGATATTGTTAATATGCACATTAACGTTTGGACATTGTTACCATGGGAGTGAACGCTTAATAAAGTTTGACTTTATCCGTCTGTTTTGTTGACATTCCCTTTAGCACAGCTCGGTCTAGTGGATGCATAACACAACCCCAGTCAAACGTTGCAGTATCTTCTATTCTATGCGCCTTATAATCCGGTGCGCCCTATGCATGAAAAAAGTTCTAAAATAGTCCATTTATTGAAGGTGCACCTTCTAATCCAGTGTGCCCTATGTATGAAAAACGTTGTAAAATAGGCCATTCATTGAAGGTGCACCTTCTAATCCGGTGCGCCCTATGTATGAAAAAAGTTCTAAAATAGGCCATTCATTGAAGGTGCGCTTTATAGTTCGAAAAATACAGTACTATTCATTCGGTTCACGAGATATAACCAAACAATTGTATACATACCTCCGGTGCAAGACGTGCCGCTTTCGGAATAGCATTTCTCTTCAGCCGCAAGCGTTTTGGAGGGTAAGATGTCCTTTTGTCAGGAATTGTGAAGTCGTCCGGATCAAAATGTCGACTACAGACACGGTAATCCTTAGCTTTCAGCGTTGGAATTGGCGTCCCTACGTCGAATTGCAACACAACAAGCCACTGCTTCAAATTAGACTCCCGCAGAGGTAGCCTGTGAAAAGTCTCTGGATTGGATTTTCTCATTCTCGTGCCGCAACCAGGAAAGGCACAGACACGAAACATTTTGTCTTCTCTCTCTTCACAAGCTGTTTTCGGCAACACACCTGAAGCAAGTTCAGGTGTACTGCCGTACACGTGACACATCGATCATCAATGCGTAAGCTCTGTGTTCACAAATCGGCTAATTGAGCCTTAAAGACATGATGGCGTCCACGGGTGAACTACTGATGGTATTGTGTGTATAAAATGTAATTTTTAATAAACAATATGTACACTTAAAAAGTTATCAATGACTCGTTTTATATTTTAAGACCCATATTATACTATCAAATAAGTGTTGGGCTACTTCTAGCCTATTAAGTTGTTTAAAATAACGATTTCGTTTTTACCATGACAAGATGCCCCCATGGTTCCCAGTTTATAGCGTTTTGGTAGAATCGGCTATTTAAGAATGCGTTTACATGCGCTTTTGTGCTCCCAAACGAACATCCCATCTCGTTATCATCTTAAACATATCCCAGATCCATTTTACACCGGAGTTATCCTTTAAGTGGCCTGAAAGGTGTCCATCAATAAAATGCTTTTTATTAATATAACATTATGCCTCCATCAAAAGCAAAGTACACCTGCCATTTACATTTATCATTTATACTATCCTAGACGTCTTTAATCTTATTTACATAGGCCTACCGTAGGCCTGATTTCCTCTGAATGTTTAAATAAAAAAATTCCCTGTCCATGTCAGATCCCTGTCCATCATACTCCTGTTGTTGTCTTCCTGCACACCTGACTGCCTCCTCCATCGATTGCGGCCACAGCCCTCTCCCTGTACAATATTTCATGTTAAATACATTTCAGGATCAAGTTTGAGATTCGATAGACGTGGGGCTGGCCACCATCATATCTGTCTTATTTATTGCACCCACACATAATAGGTCCATGATACCATGTGGGGTCATTTCAGACTCCTTTGCTTCCTAACACCTTGTGAGTTCCCTGGGTACACCAGGGGCCTGTACCACGAAGCTTACTTAGAGGGTTAGCGAGGTATGTTGAGCTCAAAGCCTGGGTTAGTTGTACCACGAAAGTCAATCTCTTTAAGCGTCGCTGTATCACCATGGTGACTTATGCTCGCAACCAAACCTGGTCGGGAGCAGTTTTTCGGCTTAGCTACACAATTTTGAATTTGGTAGATATGATTTCCTGTATTCTGGTGCATTTTGGGGATGGCCACTACCTAAAAAATCATCCAGAATCATAACCTATGTACGGTATGTTAATTGAACCAACATACATTAATTTCATGTTTTCCATGCTCAAACAGCCACATGAATGGTCAGTATTTTTATCAGTGCAAAGGGCTCACATACATCATCATTCAATGAAGTCAAAAAACTGAAAAACAGTGGCCCAACATTAAGTGCAACAACTCAATGAACTCAAACCCAACAAGCAGTTGTAGTAGTTGTAGTGGCGACTTAAGTGGATATCTTTAATGACTGATATCGCTTCTAAGCAAACTAGACGCATGGGTTTGCCTTCGAATTCTATGAATTCTTCTTATCTTTCTTGACCGAGTTTTCTGTAACTCGATCAATTATTATTATTATTTTTTTATTTTTTTTATTTTATTTTTTTTATTATGTGCGGGCCTGACTGAGTGAGGATGCGGGCCGCACTGAGTGAGGATGCGGGCCGCATGCGGGCCGCATGTTGCCCATCCCTGGTCTAGCCGGAGATCGGCTACTTAAATCGGCATGCGCAGCTTCCTAGCCCCTCCTCTGACAATGGCGTCACCATTTGTGGGTGTTCCCGTGGACCTCGGCGCACTTCTCGTACAGGCGTCTCTCCGGAGACAGAGGGTTTTACGGGACAGAACCGATCCCTTGGCATTGTCTGACGATATTCAGATTTCAGACTTTATTGTCATTGTGCAAACAACGAAATTGGGGTTCTTCATGAGAGATACAGATTCTCATCAGAGGGTGTTCGTTATTTGATCGTCCTTTTGGACCTTATCTAGACAATTCTTACTGTTGCGCATTGTGTCTCCGTGACAGAGTGCTAGAGTGGAGGTAGCGCGTCAGTCTTGAATTTCTGCGCGGGGGGTTCGACTCCCAAGTGACACGAATTTATGTGAAGCTTAAAAAGTCCCAATTCTCATGCATATGGAATACTTATTCACTAAAGCTTATGGAATTATATTTTTGTGCTTATTTCGAACTTGAACCCATATTTTCAAGGCCGTGCTGGCACAGGGTAAAATGCATGATGATAGACCGGCGAATTTGAACCCCAGTCGCTTGCGTTCGCGCTACAGCAGCTACCTCTCAGCGGTTGAAAACATGCTATACATTTCTTACATAGGGTGTATTTAAAGTGAATTCCCTAAATGATAGAATAAGGCAGGATGGACGTTGCTTATGCATTTTTAAATCATCATCATTCTATTTGGATTAATGGCGAACAATTCTGCATTTGGCATAGTTATTTTATAGACAATATGCAGAATCTTTCTTTTCACACACCTAGATGGCACTAGGTCAAAGGTATGGGGCATATTTTCAAACGGCTTGTAACGGCTAATCAAACTCACACCTGGTGGCATGATGTCACCCCTTTAAACAATCAGCCCCAGTATTCAATCAATTTCAGATCAAAGTGGACCCTGTACACTAGCCCTCTGAGGGCCTCTCTCAATCAATCAAGAGTCACACATCTGAACAGATAAACAACCCAACAAATTACTCCATTATACTACTACTATCGTACTACGATGTACTATATGTACGATATGTGCTTCTGACAGCACTCTGCAGTCTTTGCGATGATAGAAACCATATTATTACTGTGTAAAATGTGTTTGAGGTCTTGCCTTAGTATAAAATTACTTTTATAATTTATAATTAGTAATCTTGCTTTTTTTTTATTAATGGATTTGTCATTCTCCAGGAGTAAATTACAGCGAATAGCCGTATGTTAGAAATACCCCGTACTATTCTCACACTGTTCAATTCTGAAAACCATTTCAGGGTCTTTCAAAAACAGTCTGTATTGTATCATTCCACTTTAAGGCCCCCCTTCCGAGTAGCCCACTCTGCCGTGATTAGTCCAATGCTTTGCGCGTGCGTCGGCAAATTCACACCCCCGAGAGGTTGTGAACTTGCAGGTAGCCGAGAGGTGGGACTTCTGCACTTCAGCCCCGCCCACAACTTTACGTAAGTAAAGTTTGACCTCAAACGAGCCGTTTCACACACTTATTGTGGGGCGTTCTCGGTGGGTGGGAATACTCCCCCTGGCCTGGAATTAGATTGTTGGAAGAAGCTAGCTTAGCAGAGGTAAATCATGTAAACCTACGTCAAATAACAGTAAAGCAAAGGGAAAAGTTGAAAAAGCATGATATCACCCCTTTAAAGGTGGTCTGATGTAGAGGTGTGTTTTCCATTATTAGCGGGCTCTGGCAGGATACAACAACTAGCCCGTCCTGCTGCATGGTGGACTCTTTTGCTCTCTCTCTCTTTCTTTATTACATAAAACAGTAAAACAAAACACATGACAGGGACGGTCCCCTTTAACAGCCACAACATCTGAGTCCCCTGTCAGGGTGATGGTGGGAACAAGAGAGTTCCACAAAGACAACTTAGGATGAAACTAAAGGTCTTTAATAAGACAACTCAATATCTCTGTTCCTGTACAGGCAGAATAACATGACAACTGGGGAACCCCAAGGAATAAAGGACATGACCAAAAACAGAGAACCGACCAGGAACAAAGGAGGTGAAATAAACTGGGGAGTGATCAGGGAATGAGGTGCAGGTCAGAATATGGACAAGGACCCTCAGGTGAGGGGAATGAGGGGAAGGAGGGGAATGAGGGGATTGCAGGCTGGAGATGTGGGGGAAAGTTTAGGGACATCTGGTGGACAAGGGTAGAATGAACACTTCACAACACGGACAAAGACAGATCATGACAGTCTGACTGGATGGCAATACACTGAAGTGCAAAGAAGAGATAAATTGGTAAGAAAAAGTTCATGCACCCATACTTAAGTTGACTAAAAGAGGAATAAAAAATCATCTTTTGGAAATCGATCTTAAAGGAGACATATTATGAAAACAGCACTTTTCCTGGGATTTGGGGTGTTGTTGTGGATAGATAGTGCTCCCACACGCATACAAACTTTGAAATAAGTCTTTACATGATTTTTTGAGTGAGATCCGCATTTCTGGAAGCAGCCCGCCTCCAGCTACCAAACGAGCGAATCAGTTTCGGCGCCCCCTCCTACGTAAGAAGGGGGCACATTTGAATATTACCTCCCACTTCCCCACTCCCCTCCAATCACAGCATCGCTAAGATTTTGTGGACCAGCGGAAGAGCAGCTCCGGCGGGGGGAACTCGGCGCTAGCCCTGCAGCTAAGCTCCGGGAGTACAATCCCTTTCTCTGGCGCCGAGCTCACCCCGCCGGAGCGGCCGCCGAAGGGAAGTCGGGAGGAGGAGACATGGAGTAGAAAGGGATTGTACTCCCGGAGCTGAGCTGCCGGACTGCCGCCGAGCTACCCCAGCCGGAGCTGCTAGTCCGCTGGAGCTGCCACCTAGCTTCGGCGCCAGTTCAGCTTCCGGAGTACACCGCCGTAGCTGCCCGACTGCGGCCGGACGGCTTCGACGGCGGCCGGCGCGGGGAGCTCGGAGGCAGTCCGGAAGCTCAGCTCCCGGAGTACAATCCTTTTCCTCTCCATGTCGCGGTTCATGGACTTCAGAGAGTCAATGCCAAAGTTCCTTCCCCCCAATTCTTCTCAACCATGGCTGAGATATCCCCCACTATGAGTCTTTACTTGTGGAAGTACCAGAGACGTCAGACACAGTCTTTATTATTCATAATATCATCCGAGGCGCACATAGCTTTTGGCCGTGATATTAGATAGATTATATACATACCCGTACATAATATTATTATTCTGTTATATTATATATAGAGCTCCAGGAGTCAGGAAACGGCAACAATCCCTTCTCCTCCATGCTGTGGTTCAGTCTGACAGCTCATTGGTCAATGGGCAGTAGCTCATTTGCATCAATGCTACACACACCAGAAACAGCGCATTCTGAAGGGACTGAAACAGAGGGCGGTAGACAATATTTTTTTTCCTAAAAGCTATTTCCAGCAAACAGCTTCAAAAACATGTTTTCTGGAACTCAAATACTATGTTTACTTGTTGGGAAAACACCTAAATATGTCTCCTTTAATGCCTTAATCACACAAATGATGAAAAATACCCTGTATTTTAATGAAGAAAATTTGTTTATTTACGATACATTATTCATTCACAAAGAAAATTTGTGGCCTAAAAGGTTGGATTTTTCCTCATGTGTTTAATCAAGGCATTAATTAAATTTAAATAAATAATTCAAATAAAGATCAATTTCCAAAAGACTATATTTTTATTGCTCTTTTTAGTCAGCATGGGTGCGGGTAGGCAGAGGACAACCCCCGTTGAACCCTTGTTCAACGGGGACGTTTGACCTGTTCAAGGTCAGGTGGCGCCTATTAGAATCAAGACACCAAGACTCAGGTCAAATATTACATACACTGATGTCCTCTGTTTCTTTTTAACCACCTCCCTTGACCTTAATGGAAAACGTCAGGAAGAGATATTAAGGAGAATTAGAAAATGAGAAAATCCAACAGTTACGCTCGGCTACGTCGTTACTACAAGGTCCTGTAGATTATAGTGGAAGCATCTTACATACATAGCTCTATGCCTTCTTACTGTCTGTAGAAACGTGGACAGTCCCGTAAAAAATAGTACTTCATTACCAAGGTTGGAATTGAAATAAAATAAGTTGTAAAGGTTTACCAGTCACAAAATTGTAATTGTAATTGTAGGGCATTTTCATTGTTTGTTCTCCTGGTCATCCGAATGGTGCGTTGATTTAAATGTTTTTGCCTTAAGGAAATATTAGTTTATTTTGTAACAACGACCAGCTCACAGTATATTATCCAGCTTATTGTCATCTTACAGCTAACTGTCTTACACAAAAAATAACAAGAAACAATTCTTACAGTGGTTTCACAATAATTGTATTGTTTTCTCTAAAAAGATTAGGCAGTTAGATTCTAAGGTTGGAACTGTTTCCATAGCAATGGCCTGTTATTCATAGCAGTGGTTTGCTATTCAGAATTAAAATACTTGAAACAAGTGACAAATAATTTACAACAAGCCGTCATTATCGGGAAATATCCCCTTGAATAATCTTAAAGAAGTTTATTCTGCGATAATGCGAAGCTTGCTGTACAGGATCCACCTTATCAAACGGCTACTAACTTAAGAAAACAAAAAACAAGATTATTGATTTAAATTGCATTGCATGAAAAAAATATTGTTGGTTAGATTAGACGGTTTGGAATAGTCCAAAGCCACAGTCTGCTAAATATAGCCATGGCCTGCTGTCATGGAGGCAATAAGATGCTGTTTGTTCCCTATGAGTGTCCTCTGGGGGCAGCAGTCCCTTGAGGGGAGGGAGCGGCCTAATGACCTCCTGTTTACTGCAGCCCCCATCATTGACGTACACTGGTTGTGTGGTCAGTAGACAGGGGGTCCTAATGAGAAGTGAGAGGACAGTGGTTCCCTGGGAACTCATTAGTGATGATTTGTAAAGCTAATACGATAACAGAGTTAGGTCAACAGTGTAGTTGGATAAAGCTAATATTACACCTGATGCTTTCATGGAGTTCAGGTCCCCAAACATTGTTTTCCATCTTTGGTGAGAGTAAAAACTCCTTCTGGAGGATCTTCTAAACAAGAGGAGGACCAGGGATGTTGGTTTTGTGACAATAAGTTTATTAAGTAACTGAATAAGTACAGTTACGGTGCTCTCCTATAAGCCAGATGAAAACACGGGCTACATACATCAGGAACAAACAGTGACAATTAGCAGATAATATCATATCATAAATCTGTGCTTAAATAAGTCAAAAAAATAAATCCTTCTTTATAACATCAATTGAACAGTCTGTGTCAACCAAAGTGAGTAATACGATCACACCAAGAACACCTGTGACATTCCAAACGGATCTAAACCAGAACTCAAAGCATTTAAATAAAGTTCAGAGCCCACGCTACGCTGGAATGTGGCGTTACCATGGGGATCTCATTAGGCATTACTGGGACACATGGACGATGTCATACCTCAGGCACATCGGATGACTTCAGCTCACCATACACAGCTCTTGAGTTAGTCTGTGCTATAGTTCTGTAATCTAGAGAACTTCCAAAGGTTCGATCAACCTGGGTGGTTGCTGGGTTTTATTTTTAAACTTCAACGGCCGGACTCCTTGGGAAGGAATGTGCTTGTTTGAATCTCTTGTGGTAGAATCATTAAATAATGAAGTATAACTTAAGCACATCTACTTTCTAAGAGTTTTGCCCAGAAAACGTCAGGTAGGATCAGACACGCACTAAAGACCAGGGGGATCTCCATGGCGATCCAAAATGGTCCTTTTGGTAAACTCCTTTCTGCAGGCTTGCTGCTGAGCTTGTAGCTAGCTGTATATGTATTAAACTTAGTAACTCTAACCAAGTAGGCACTGATAACCACATGGGGAAGTGTAGTTTGGCTGACTAGTGTGTGGTAGGCAGAGGACAGCCCATAATCTCCTTTAAAGGGTCGGACGGTTGCTACCCAACTCAAACCCTAGCTCTAAACGTTCTCACCCCCTTACGATGCTTAGAGTTATAGCTCAAGGTTAATAACTTGGCAAGAACTAACTCCATGACTGTATAAAAACATAGTCAACGGGTCAGAAGATGAGAGACAAAGTGGTAAGCTGAGAAACAAGTCCTGAAGAGCTATGGCTCTGAGCAGTGAAACATAGAAGACCTTTTTCGTCACTGTTATCCTTGTGATAGTCAAACGTAAGACCCGTTATTCATAAACAATCCTCATTCATTTCTACATTTGATTTTAAGGTGATATTATAAACCATTTGGTTTGTGCCAAAGGTCACTACCCACAAGGCCACAAAACCTACCCATGATGAGTCTGCCTCTGGGGGAGGAGTGTGTGTGTGTGTGGGGGGGGCGGTGAACGGGCTGAGGTTGGCTCTGATTGTCGTCTAGTCTAGTCTCGTCGGGTATCTCAAGAAACGTGGTTTTGCTGCCCCCTGCAGAGTTGAGACTATCTGGCACAACTTGGATAGTGTGGCGGGGACTGAAACCAGCCACCAGCCACTTATAAAAGCTTGAAATGCTATTACCAGTAGTGAATAATGATGTGCCAGATAGTGAAACTTTAATTTGAGCTAAGTGACAGCGCCATTCATTTGAGAGGTGTGGATAAATCAGTCAGCCATTATTCAAATATATCTAACGGACCAAGTTCGCCAAGTGGGAAGGATCAATAAATGGTTACCGTTGGGATGTAGGACACTGGCCTCACACTAGGAACACAAACACCAGTAGTCACACCTGTAGTCACACATGTGGTCACACCTGTAGTCACACCTGTAGGAACACTTGTAGACACACTTTTAGGTAAACCTGTTGACACACTTGTAGGCACACCTGTAGGCCCAGGTGTGACTATACCTGGCTCAAATAGCCCGCAACCCAGTTACAATTACAATTAGGGCATTTAGCAGGCGCTTTTATCCAAAGCGACACATACACACAATGACACACCGACGGCAGAGTCAACCATGCAAGGTGACAGCCAGCTCGTCAGGAGCAGTTAAGGTTAAGTGACTTGCTCAGGGACACATCAACACTCAGCTAGGAGGAGCTGGGAATTGAACTAGCAACCTTTTGGTTACAAGGCAACTGCTCGACCTCCTGAGCTAAGCCGACCCAAGTTCCCTTGTTGTAGAGCTGGGTGGTGGGTGGATTTGAGCCGGGTGAGTGGGTCTGTGATTCCGGTTGTGGTTCAGGTCTGGACTGATCCCGCAGGAGAGACATGGGAAGATCAGACCTGAACCAGCACACCTTCCTCCCCTGACGGTTCCATAGTTTACTCCTCCTCCTCCTCCTCCTCTTCCTCTCCAGCCATCACCTCCACCAGGAGCTCTGCGGTGCAGGTGGCTTCTCCCAGACTGTTGACCGCCTTCACCGTGTACTTAGCATCATCATCCCCAGACACCTGCATACACACACACACACACACACACACACACACACACACACACACACACACACCTTTACCTGTCTGTCTACACCCTCACACACATACACCTGTCTGTCTGCCTGTCTGCAGAGATAGATACCTTACCTGTCTGTCTTTCTGTCTACCTACAAAGAATCACATGTTCCTCATAGCTATCTATAGTAATAATAGAGATACTGAACCTCAATCAATATAACAATGAAATAAATAAATATAATCTACCAACTTTAACCAGGATTATATTATGGGATGTCACCTCAGATATGACCAGGCTACAGTTGCCCTCCTCATCATAGTCGATTTGGAAGTGCCGGGTCTCTCTGATTGGCTGATCATCCTTATACCACACCACCTCCGGGTCCGGGTAACCTAGGAAACCAACAGATACACTTAAACTGGCAATCTGGTAAACCAACTCTCCACAGGTAACCTAGGAACCAATAGTTCTCACTACTGGTAACCTAGGAAACAAACAATACTCTTTACTGGTAACCTAGGAAACCTTCACTACTCACTACTGGTAACCTAGGAAACTGAAAGTACTAACTACGGGTAACCTAGGAAACCAACAGTACTCACTACTAGTAACATAGGAAACCAAAGGATAAACAGTACTGGTAACCTAGGAAACCAACAATACTCGCTACTGGTAACCTAGGAAACCAGCATTACTTACTACTGGTAACCTAGGAGACCAACAGTACTCACTACTGGTAACCTAGGAAATCAACAGTCCTCACTACTGGTAACCTAGGAAACCAACAGTACTCACTACTAGTAACATAGGAAACCAAAGGATAAACAGTACTGGTAACCTAGGAAACCAACAATACTCGCTACTGGTAACCTAGGAAACCAGCAGTACTCACTACTGGTAACCTAGAAAACCAACAGTACTCACTACTGGTAAGCTAGGAAACCAACAGCACTTGCTACTGGGAACCTAGGAAACCATGAGATAAACAGTACTGGTCTACAGTACTAGTAGCTGGTCAGTACTAGTCTACAGTACAGTTCAGTTCTGGCCTACTGGTAACTGGTCAGTACTGGTCTACTGGTAACAGGTCAGTACTGGTCTACTGGTAACTGTTCAGTACTGGTCTACTGTTAACTGGTCACAACTGGTCTACTGGTAATGGGTCAGTAATGGTCTACTGGTATACTGGTTACTGGCCAGTACTGCTCTACTGGTAACTGGTCAGTACTGGTCTACTGGTAATGGGTCGGTACGGGTCTACTGGTAACGGGTCAGTACTGGTCACTGGTCAGTAGTGGTCTAATGGTGACTGGTCAGTACTGGTCTACTGGCAACGGGTCTGCTGGTAACTGGTCAGTACTGGTCAGCTGGTAACTGGCCAGTGCTGGTCTACTGGTATCTGGTCAGTACTGGTTACTAGTGATGGGTCAGTACTGTTCTACTGTTAACAGGTCAGTACTAGTCAACTGGTAACTGGTCAGTACTGGTCTACTGGTAACTGGTCAGTACTGGTTACTAGAGATGGGTCGGTCGCGAACGATTCGGTCAGAACGAACGAATCCCGAAGGAGAACGACGTGAACTGATTCCCAAAACAAGAGAACTGATTCTTTTTTTTTAAACATATAACAAAAATATGGTCACGTAAATAAAATATACAAACAAACAGAGCTTTGTCTCCCCGTGACCTTATATTGATTGAGTTTAAAACGTTCTCAACGATTCAGCCAATAAGAGTACTACAGCAGGTAGCAATCGCGTTGCCATGGCACATGGGTAAACAAATGATAAGGCACCGCCACACTAGTTAACTAACGATCGCTGTAGGCTTCAATATCTTGCAAGCACTTTGTTTTCTTTTTATTTTGTTCTACATCACAATTGCATGCTTTAATAAAGTATTGTTTTTACCTACCATTACGAGTCTCGTTTTGTCTAGTAGGGAACACAATGGTGATTCACTGCTTATTAGCACTACTTGGAAGACGCCATTTAATTCTTACTGCACCCCATTATGTATTAAGGATATTTACGAAAAAAAGGCACGTATGTGCTTTATATATTTGCTTAATATTTACACTTAACCTGGGTAATTTCCCCAGAACATTAGAAAGTAGTAGGCTACATGCATGTTGACATTTATTCCATAATTTCCGATTCCCTGCCAAATGAAGTAACAGACCATCTGACTCAACGAACGAATCAAACAAAGAATCAACCAAACGAATCGTGACAGGGAACGGAACTGAAAGAACTGATTCTGGGAAAATAACCGTTTTGCCCATCCCTACTGGTTACCATCTATCTTGCAGTGGAAGCGTGCGGCACTCCCCTCCACCACCTCCACGTCCTTCATGACGGAGCTGAAGGTCGGCTTCCCCTCAACCTTCTGGTCATATTCTAGACACTCCAGGAACTGGTTGTCCTCTGCACACGGATACAGAATACACACACACACACACAGACAAACAAATACACACAAATACACACACCAACACACACACAAACACAGATGCAGGTCACACACACAAACACGCAGATACTGGATACACACACACACACACACACACACACACACACACACACACACACACACACACACACACACACACACACACACACACACACACACACACACACACACACAGATTACACACGCACACACACACACTAAAATGTAACATGAGCAAAAGTGTGTAGAGCATCCAGTAACACACACACCTTCTGTCGGGGAGCCCTTCTTGGCACTGACTCCAGCCAGCATGGCCATGGAGGACAGCCTGCTGATCGCACGCACAGCATGACCCGTTTTCTACACGCACATACACACACACACACACACACACACACACACACACACACACACACACACGCACACACACACGCACACGCACACGCACACGCACACACACAGATACACAAAGGACAACACAAAGCTTTTATCCAACGGGACATTTTGGGCATCTTGCTCTAGCGTGCCAACTGGCAGATTGAGGGAACAAACCAAGTGCCTCCTTAAGCACTAGACCATTATTTCCTGTCTACCTGCCACAACCTGCAAAGGATATACTTCCTGCCTAGCTGATACCTGTTACGTCCTGTGGAGAATATACATCCTGTCTACCTTTCTCCACAGGAAGTGTCAGATGCACTTCCTTTCTAACTGCCACTTCCTTCAAATAATGTACTTTACTTTGTGTGTACCTGCCACTTCCTGCGGAGAATGTACTTCTTCATCCTCTCCTTGGACAGCTTCTTAGCCTGCATGGTATTGGTGTCCTGCTTCAGCCAGGGGTGTTCTACACAGCTGGCACAGGTCAGACGGGCCCTGGGGGGAGGCTGGGGGTTAGGGCCTGAAGCAGAAAGGTTTCTAATGAATGACTGACCAGCAAGTCTATATGAGATGTTGTGAGGGGTCAGCACTTCATGTTCTTCTTCAGCAGGTTGGTGATGAAGTCCTTGGCGTCATCAGAGATCTCGTCAAAGGCCTCATCCTCAAAGTCCCAGGTGGCCGAGGTCACGTTGGACAGTGTCTCGTTGTCGTTGTCCCCCATGAAGGGAGAGAGACCGCTCACCCTGGGGGAGAGAGCTACGTCAGCCAACCTGGACCACACTGGTCTAGTCTGGTGTGGGCTACAAGTACAGTCAGGGGTAAGGGTTAGAGGTCAGTGGTTAGGGTTAGAGGTCAGGGGTAAAGGTTTGAGGTCAGGGGTTGGGGTAGCGGTCAGGGGTTAGGGTTAAGGGACCTTAACCTGTCTGTAGGGTTAGGATCAGGGTTTAGAGGTCAGGGGTAAGGGTTACAAGGGTCTTACATAAAGTAATATATCTCCTGTCTTCCACATGTCTGTAGGGTCAGAGGTTAGAGGTCACGGGTTAAGGTTAGGGTCTTACAGTAGTTCTAAAGTTATAGTTATAATTATGATGCCTACCATGTCACATCTCTAGCTGTACATTTGGTTATTTAACCTGACTCTTTTACTTTTTTTACTTTTGCTTGTTAGCTTTTATATACTGGAGAGGTTAGGGTCAGGGGAGGGGACAGGGGTTAGAGGTCAGGGTTATATATTGTGTGTAGTCCCCAAGGTCCTGGAGAAAGTAGTTTATGAACAATTGTATCAATATGCTGTGGATGCCAAACTCCTCTATGAATTCCAATCAGGGTTCAGACAGCCACATTCAGCTGACTCATGTCTACTGTACCTAACTGACTCCATAAGGGGCGAAATAGATAGGGTCATGCCACATAGCAAACTATGTGGCATGATCCTAATTGACTTACAGAAGGCCATTGATACGGTCGAGCATAGCTGACTGTACAACAGGTTGTCATCCTTGGGCATGTGCCCTTCCGCCTTAAGATGGTTTGTTTCCTACCTCTCCGGTAGATCCCAAAAGACTGAATTCCAAGGTCATATAACCAAAGTACAACTGGTAATTTGTGGAGTTCCACAAGGGAGCGTCATAGGGCCATTACTGTTTTTAATCTACATCAATGACATGAAGTCCGCCTACAATGAGAACTTGTTTTTAGATGCTGATGATTCAGCTATTATAGCCTCCAACAAAAATGAGCTTGTGCTGCATGCCATTTTGCAAGAGGAATTCAGTAAGATCAGGGTCTGGCTATTAGACGATAAATTGTCTCTCTGCCAAGACTGCACAAGAAAGAGTTGTCTAGTATCAGCCTTGGTGGGCAGCTCTTCCCTGCCAAGCCCTCAGTGACCTATTTAGGATGCTGTTTAGACAGCAACCTAGATGGGGGGAGCATGGCTTCAAAGGTCATGAGCAAGGTAAATGGCCGATCCAGATTCCTAGCTAGGAAAGCTCCATTCCTTGATGCAGTGAGCCTCAGACTGCTAGCTAATTCACTGGTTTGATGCTGCTTTGATTACGGCCTTGGCTCATGGTATGGTGGTCTTACTAAGGCCCTAAAAGACAAACTGCAGGTTTCTCAGAATAGGTTAGTCAGGGTAGTACTGGGGCTCACACCAAGGGATCATGTGGGTAAGCTCCAGTTCCAACAGCTGGGCTGGCTCCCCCTCGAGACTAGGGCAGTTCAGCTCCAGCTCAGGGTGGTCCATAATGTTTGCAATCACAAGTCACCGGCATACCTTAAAAATCACTTCATAGGGAGTAGGGATGCCAATGCTTACCACACACGAGCTAGTAATGCAGACTTGTACTTGCCTAAATTCAAAACAAACATTGGTAAGTCTACTCTCAAATATAGTGGTGTGGTGAACTGGAATAAATTACCTTTGGATATTAGGAGCATAGACAACTATCATTGTTTCAGAAAAAAGGTAAAATCCTGGCTCATGGTGAATTTAGATCCCTAGTGACACTAACATGCCTTCCTCAATGTGAGTTGTTTTATGTTGGTGTTTGTCTATGTATGCACTTTGCACTTTAATCAGACCCTCCAGGATATCGCGATGTTGCGATTTGCAACTTCAACGCAACATCAACCAATCACCGCAACTTGAGGGCGGTGTCGCAATTTAACCAACCACCGCAACTTTCCCGCAAATTTGACCAATCAGTGGCGTCGTCTTGAACTGACGTCGACAAACTACCTTCCGCCTTACTTCCGTATTTACTACTTCAAGCGATTCAAGCTTTCATGCAGCATGTGCGCGTCCAACGCTTCACACTTGCCGAACAAAATAACTGCGAAAGATCGCGAAAAGGATTCGGCTTAGCTCAGGAGGTTGCTAGTTCAATCCCCAGCTCCTCCTAGCTGAGTTTGATGTGTCCCTGAGCAAGACACTTAACCCTAACTGCTCCTGACGAGCTGGCTTTCGCCTTGCATGGTTGACTCCGTCGTCAATGTGTGTATCAGTGGCGTAAATATCGACGGTGCAACCGGTGCAGCTGCCCGGGGCCCAGTCGGCGTCAGGGGCCCATTGACGAAGGGAAAAAAATAATATCGCCCAGGGCGGCAAATGTGTCGGGGGCGCTCTCTGGTGGCTCCCTTAATTAATTAACAAAATTATATGAAACCCTCACCACAGTAAGCAGGACAACGCGACTACCCTGCCCGCTCTGAAGTCCTGTCGAGGGGCACAAAGTAAACATTTGCACCCGGACATATCACAGGGAGGAAATTATTTTGCACTGCATGCAATATTGTGGTGGAACTTAAGAGGAAATCTTCCATTGATAAGCATTTTTGCACCGCGAAACATAACTACAGAACTGCAGGCAGGACGTCAGACGACGAGGCAGATCACTATGACACAGGCTGCTGCATCCAAGTAAATAGCCAGCGCGGAAAGTATCAAGAATCAATTATTCATAGGACCATTTCTCCGTGTTTTTGTTCTTTTAATTAAGGTTTTTTTCAGTGATTACTTAATATTTAACATCATGAAATTGCAACTTTTATCGCAACTTTCACTTCCTCTCGCACTGTAATCAAAACAAAAACATTTAAAAACACCGCAACTTTCATCGCAACTTTTAAGGCCGCAACAATCTAAAAAAAGGCCCGCGAAATCCTGGAGGGACTGAATTTAATACAGAAAGTAAGGGTTAGGGAAGATTATTTTGTATGTTTAGCCTCTCATAGTCTATTTTTTTATGATGTTTAATGTACATTTTTTGTTTCATGCAAATATATGTCCTGTCTTGTAACATCAGGGACCATGATGGAAATAAGTGCTTGCACTTTGTCATGTTTTTCTTCTATCCCTTGGATATGTCTTTATTCCAAATAAACCAAATCGAATAAAAAATCAGGGGTCAGGGTCAGGGGAAAGGTCAGGGATTAGGGTTAGAGGTCAGAGGTTAGGGTCTTACAGGATGTAGCAGATGACTCCTATGCTCCACATGTCTGTAGGGTAGCTGATGGCCTCATAATTTATGACCTCTGGGGCCACAAACTCTGGGGTCCCGAACAAAACCTTCAGGGTCCCTGCACTCTCTGGAGGAGGGGGGGGGAGAGTAGTAGTACTGTCAACGCTGGCAACATCACGCCTGTACACTGTCATAGTAGTAGCATTAATACTCAATACTTTAATAGTATTACTACCGTACTGTGGATCAGTAATAGTACTGTATACTGTATTATTATCAGTAAGGTTTGCTGTGGTAGTGATACGATTACTTAATTATGTATTGCTAGCATTATACTGTTAGTGCACGACTAGCAGTCAGCCTAGTAGGTTTGAACCAGCCTTGCTGGAATGTTTCTTACTCTATTTATAACACAGGGGTAATAGTTTATAACAAATGCTTTGTATTGGAGTAACCATACATGAAGTCTGCATTACCCAGGCGTCGTGCCAGGCCGAAGTCGATGAGTTTAATCTTGCTGCCAGTCTTGTTGACACACATGATGTTCTCGGGTTTGAGGTCCAGGTGGACGATGCCCTGGCTGTGGATGTAGCTCACCCCATCGACGATCTGGAGCAGGTACTTAATCACTTCTCGCTCTGTCAGCTCAAAGTCCTCATCGATGATCCTCTCAAACAGCTCCCCGCCAGAGATCCTGTTCACACACAGTATACACTCATTATACAATACATGTTACACACCTTATACACAACGTTATACATACGCCTTGGGCACAACGTTATACCATTATACACAACATTATACATAACGTACAAGCAGTATTCAGTGTCTACATACATCTCTAGCACCATGATGATCACGGAATGGTATGTGTTGTATAGTTAACAATTATTCGCCGAAGGCGAAGTGAATAGTTAGGGGGCTATTCCCCAATATTTACGGAGCCTGAGCTGAATTATTGTTATAGTATATACTACAAATGAAAAAAAATAGACAAGATAAAGGTTTTTGCCCGGATATTTTTGTTTTTATTAGCGGTTTATTTGTTTTTATTAGCGTGACGAGACGACCGATATCCCGAGTTTGAGATCTCAATCATGGTTGTTACGTACAGTGTTCTGTATGTCTTATATGTTATACATGGTATAGGCCTACATGTATTGTGTTCTGTTTTGTGTAGTATGTTTGTGTTGTTGTTCTGTCTCCTCCTCCTGTTTTCATTCTCCAAGTTCTCAGATGTGCGCACCTGATCCCGATCACCAAATCACCACACCTGTTCCAGATCTCCCATCAACCATTCCCCTTTAAATAGTCCTGTGTTTGTTTGTCAGGGGGGAGTGCTTTGGTTTGAGCTGTGGCAGAGCTTTGGTTGAGCTCTGTTTGCTAGTGTTTGCTAGTGTTTGCTAGTGCTTGCTAGTGCTTGGTTTCTTTGTTGGTTTATTGTATTGTCTTTAGTTGTTACACGTTTGTTTAAACCTTACTACTTTAGTTGTTAGCAGCCTACTTTAGTTTTGTCTTTGTTAATTCTTTTGTTGTGCGCACAGGGTCAATAAGGACAGGTAAGATACCCTGGGGTTTACATATTTCATACACGTAGGTTTACCCGTTGTTAATACCCTAGGTTAGAGTGAGCACCACCCACTGTACTTTTTCGGTGCAAAGCACCTGTCAATGGGGGGTTGGGTTTTGTTATGTTCTTTTCTTTGGTGCCACTGACAGTCCTTGTTGATCCCTGTGTTGCCTTTTTTGTACATAAACACTTTATATTGAATTCACCTTTTGTCTTGGATTTTGTGTGACTGCACCCTCACTTGCCCAAACCTGTTGCCCTTATGTTGCGTCCTACTCCGAGCCACCAGGGGGGCGTAACAATGGTATATTGCAAAATAGCCGGAGAAAGCGAACCAATCAAATTGCGCCACTTTAGGAGGTTCATAGTTTATATGGAGTACAGTATAGTATAGTCTATAGTGTAGTATAGTATAGTCTTTAGTGTAGTATAGTATAGTCTATAGTGTAGTATAGTATAGTCTATAGTGTAGTATAGTATAGTATATAGTGCAGTATAGGATAGTATATAATGTATTTTATACCATGGTCTGGGGGAATACTCGATTCTGATTGGCTGCAGGGTGTCCATTAATCCCTGATATATATACACCTGCTAAGTAGTTCCAGTCAAATTGTCTGTTCAGCCTTCAAAACGAGAGCTGGTCAATTGTAAAAAATGCATTAAACTGTAATCAGAAAACGCGGTAATATGTTAAACACCGTATAGTATCTGTGGTATAAAGGCTGGGACGATTTTCAAATTATAAATATGTACACTTTATGTTGAAAGTATAGACCGTCGCGATTCTGATTAAGACAAATGACTCTGTGATTAGTCTTCAAAACGAGAGCTGGTAAATTGTGAAAAATTAATTAAACTGTAATCAGACAACGCGGTTATATGCGATATAGACCCTAGAGTATCTGTGGTATAAAGGCTGGGATGAATTTCGAATTATAAATATGTACAATGGATAACATTTGCTCTCTGGCTCATAGCTGAGCGGACTAGAATATCTCCCTTTCAACGTTTCCGTTGCATAAGAACCTTACGGGAGGGTTATAATTGTTCCAGGTGTAGTCTAACCCTCAGGCGTAACCAGGGAAACTAAAAGAATTTTTGTGAAAAACTTTATATTTGGATTGTAAAACGCATGAAAATATAAATTAATGGTCTTAATTTCTTTTTCTTTGGCAAGTGACCATGGTATAAGCGGGATAATGCCCTTCGAGGTATCCATTATCAGGAATTAATGGACGAAGCAGAGTCGGGCATTATCCCTTACTTATTCTAATTCGCTTAAGAATGCTTGATTCTGATTGGCTGGGAGGAGGGCATTAACCTGGCAAGTTGTCTGCTTACTTGATATCCGTTCACTTGCATGGGCCTTCTCAACTTCTGGCAGTCAATTATTTTTTGATAATTGACCGTGGCTAAGCAAAATTGACCACTGTCAAGGAAATTTGATTTTTTTGCCTCTGATTCACGTCTTTCGGATCTATGGAAGTATATCTGTCTCATCAGATTTTGAAAATAAAAGCCATTGAATTTTAAGCATTGAATATTTATGCATTGAAATAACGGATCAGATTTTTCTTGCCTCTGAATTGAACTCTTTAAATTGTCTAACTTTATTTTATAATGTTCACAAATGCAAAATCTAATATTCAAAGTAAAAAATGTCCATATGCAAAATTCAGATACAAAATTCAATGTATAAAATTAAACTTAAATATTTTCAACATCCCCAAATTCAACATGCCAAATTCAGCTGCAAAATTCAATGCATGATATAAATTCAGTGTTAACATCCGGGGACCCAAGTAAGAGCAATTGATCCAGGATGCTAGATCACGGTTAAGCAAGGAGAGCGAGCTATATTTAGTGTATATTCTGAACACTAAATATAGTGTAGTATAGTCTATACTTAGTGTAGTATAGTATAGTCTCCTATAATGTAGTAAAGTATAGTATAGTCTATAATGTAGTCCGGGCCGGGCCTGTACACCTGGGAGCCTTAAGCAGGATAGTTTTGGGGCCCTGCTTTGCAGTTGATAGAGTAGTTTTGCCACAGAGAACAAGCAACTGTATGCATTCATAACCCTTACGTTTTTTATCCGTACCTTTTGAAACATGATCAGCCACAATTATTTTACTACCTATTAAGTATACTTAGTGAAATAGTCAAAGTAAAGCTTACACACTGCATAATTGTCAAGCTTTACATACATAATATTGATTCTCAAAATGAAGAGGTCTAAACTCTCTCGTGCGCAGGGATGAAAACGCAAAAACTAAGAAAAGAAAGCCCAGTATAGAGGTAAGTGACCTCAGCCATTATAGTGTCAAATTAAATAGTATTGTGCATTATCTAATATTGCTGCCACTCGGGCAGCTACCACCAGTGTTGGGAGTAATGCATTACTGCACAAAAGTAATGCATTACTGTAATGCATTACTTTTTGCTGTAATGCGGTAATGTAAGGCATTACAAAAAAAAAGAAGGTAATATTTCATCTCAAAAAAATCGTACTCTCTTACTGCTAGAGGAGAAGATCACGGCAGCAGCGGAGACCAGTGTAGTCTTTTCGGTCGGTTCTCCGTATCAACAGTAGGGCTAGAACGGAGCGAGAAGACTACAACCGCCTTTACGTTTCCGGTCAAGGAGCAATGAGTCATCCAACCGAAATCAATGGATTTACAAAATGGCAAATAAATCACGACAGAAACTGTATTTCGCTACGATACTTGATTTGGAACGTCAACGAACACCACTAACAACTCGGTGAGTTGCACATTTCTGAAAACAAACGTTTATGGTTGTTTTAAGGACAGTTTTGTGAATACCCATAGCCAGCCATTGTGAAGCAGGCAGGGGCGATTCGAAATGAGCCAAATACCCGAGACAGGACCAACAGTCAAAATGTTGGTGTCAACCACTCTATTTCATCCTAGATAAACCAGAAATCTACCGTAGTAGGCTCTAGCTCTATTGATTTCAACAATATGAATACCTAAAGTTAAAGTATTGATATTATAAAATGTCTTGCACCATGAGCCATAACTGCGACCACTATATTGTACTTTTGTTAGCCTTAAGCCTAGCTTAGTCATTATGCCATACCATATCACCTCCTGATGTGGAATGAGCTGCATTGAACGCAAGAAGATCTATTGAGAACACCAAATCCATATTTCCTTTTATTTTGGTGAAAGTAATGCAAAAGCAATGTAAAAGTAGTGTAATGCCTTACAATTCCAAGACAATAATATTGTAATGTAACTAATTACTTTGAAAAGACATTAACAAGTAATAAATAATGCATTACTCTTTTGAAGTAACTTGCCCAACACTGGCTAACACTAGCTAGTGCCTGTTAACCTACTTTGCTAGCTAGCTACATATTACTAGCTAACATAACTTCACTGATAACCCTACATGAATGTAAATGTAAAATGACCAGTGTTTTTTTAATTGGCCAGGGCCCAATTTCCCGATAACGACGGATCCTTGCTCGTACGATCATTCTCACGATGGATCTTTCGAACCATCATTAATTTCTTTGGAGCGTTTCCCGAAACTTCTCTGAACACGAACGCACATTCGCTGCACTCACGACGTTCATAGGATTGTACCTGTCCACTGATATGGGGCTGAAACGGGCTATGATGCAGGGGAAGACCCAGGAATGTCGCAGGAAAATGGGGTTAAAAAGGGTTAAAATATCTCCCCATCAAGGCCAACCGCAGAGTAGCCTCTGAAAAGAATAGATTGCAATAATATGAATACTAAAGATATTAAAACACAATTGATTAGGCCTAGGCCGACATATACATCAGTCCTAATCCTGAACGCACTGTGCATACATTTATTCACGGCATTTCCCCCCCTGAAATAATTCCATATTACAAAAATCCAAAATGGCTTGTGTGACAACTACATTTATATTAATGTGCGGATTTTTCACTTCACGATCCACTTAGGCTAACGAGGCTTTCGGGAAACTGGGCCCAGATGCACTCAGGCAATATTTTCAGAGCCCAGCACCTGCAGGAGAAAGGACATCTGGGGCCGTATTCACAAAGCATTTTATCTTACCGCTAGGAGTGCTCCTAACTCGCGCTAAAACACTTTACAGTTTTTTCTTAAAAGTTATTCACAAAGCCGCTGAGACCTACTCTTACTAAGGATAAATCACAAAGAGTGAACTAAGAGTGATGCGCCATTGCTATGGATTACGTCAATTCTCGGGCACGAGTTTAGAAGCGGTCAGTTCGGTGATTGGTTGTTCAGACGAGCCCACTGAATCACCGAAAAACAAGGAAATAGCCTAGGCTAGAAATGAATTCCTATTAAGTAGTTATAGTGCAGTTAGCAGAATACACGCATGATGACAATTTTATGCAGACCACGATAATGACGTTGTAGCATGCACGTTCAAGAGAGAGAGAAAGCAAACAATAAAAATACGTAAAATTTAAAAGAAAATAAATGTTATGAACTACACAAGTGTTGACTGATTTGTGCCAAGGTGTTTACCTAAAATGTGTTTTCAAAGTGATCCCTAAATGCCAGTCCACTCGGTTCCACACGGCCAAATTCATTGTCATGTTGATCACCATCATCATCATCGTCTGGCTGTGGAATGTTCCTCCGCTTGCAGAGGTTGTATAGAATGGCACATACAGTGAATACTGTGCTTGCCCTCTCTGGGGTGAGGCGTATTTCGCCATGGAGGACATGAAACCGACGTTTCATCTGCCCAATTCCTCTCTCCACAACATTTTGTGTATGTTTGTGTGCTCTAGCATATATGGAAGAAATCAGTAAACAATAATAAATATGGATTCAACAAATAAAAGGCGTCAAAGAGCCAATACGATGTGTTTTATATACACAAGTGTTGACTGATTTGTGCCAAGGTGTTTACCTAAAATGTGTTTTCAAAGTGATCCCTAAATGCCAGTCCACTCGGTTCCACACGGCCAAATTCATTGTCATGTTGATCACCATCATCATCATCGTCTGGCTGTGGAATGTTCCTCCGCTTGCAGAGGTTGTGTAGAATGGCACATACAGTGAATACTGTGCTTGCCCTCTCTGGGGTGAGGCGTATTTCGCCATGGAGGACATGAAACCGACGTTTCATATGCCCAATTCCTCTCTCCACAACATTTCGTGTATGTTTGTGTGCTCTAGCACAGGGGTTTTCAAAGTGTGAGAGAGTGAGCCCCCCCTCAGAGATGAAATTTCAGCTGAGCCCCCCCCCCCCCCCCGGATTACTTTCTTCTGTGACCGCAGTTAATTTAGCTTCCTATCAAAAACCTCCCGGGGCTTGGTCACCAGACATGGGTGCTTGGTCTCAATATGACGCCGGAGTCGACATGGTCTCATACCGTCATTAGCTAGCACCTCTTTGCAAACCACACACTGTGGCAGTGGAGCATCTTCAGATCCAGTCCATGAAAATCCCAAGTTTAAATATTCATGGTCATACTTTCTTCTTTTTTTGCCTGCCCCAGACTCTGTCTCCTTACTCACTGTAGCTTTAGATACAAAAAACCGATCCATTTTGCTAAAGTTAGCCAGCAATATTATTTTCTAGGGCTGTCCCCGACTCTGAATTTTCTGAGTCGAATCAGATCTGCCTTTTCAGTCCGGAGATTCGACTATTCGGCAGGGTTTGTTTACCGGCGTTGCTATGGTGACCTAAATTATTATAAGCAACTGAAAACGATGCTGGTTTGAAACTAAAACTGTGATTCTGAAAAAAGTATAAATGCTATCAAAATTCCGTTTAGATAGTATTGAAGATACAAGTGTGTAGACTTGTTTAATGGTTTGAACGATGGTAAACGGTTGAAAAAGGAATGAGTTACGATGTCTAGAATTAGGTGTATCAGAATGGCCAGACGTCTTCAATGAAAACAGCTGAAAACGAAGCGGTATGAAACTAAAACTGTGATTCTGAAGTGTGTAGATTTGTTAAATGGTTTGCACGAAGATAAACGGTTGAAAATTGATTTGGTTACGTTACTTCTACAGTTGAAGTACGACTGATGATTTGAATCAACGACTTTCAGGGTTTTTTTCGGGTTTATTTTTTTCTCACGTCGCGCCCCCCCTGAAGAACTCTGGCGCCCCCCAGGGGGGGCGCGCCCCACAGTTTGAAAACCACTGCTCTAGCATATATGGAAGAAATCAGTAAACAATAATAAATATGGATTCAACAAATAAAAGGCGTCAAAGAGCCAATACGATGTGTTTTACGCATAGGACTAAGCGTAATCTGCGTAATCACTTACATGTTATACTTTAACTGTGCTCCCGGTTGTGGATTGAGGTAGGGTGTCTAGAGCCACGCCTTGCATGGATAGTCACTGTCTCCCAGCAAGTGACACCCAACTGGTACATCTCAAAAAGCTGCCTCAGACCGCTCACCATTAAAATGCGCGAATCATGGGTAGCTGAAGATCCAGGCCACTTTGCAACAACATCCAGTAGGCTATGTTAAAATTTGCATCAAAAATAACCTGCGTGTTGATGGAATGCACTTTCTTCCTATTGACGAACACGTCCTCGTCTTTTTATGGCGCAATTATTTTTATGTGCGTCCCGTCAATAGCACCGACCACACCGGGCATACCTGCAATTGCCATGAAGTTGGCTTTGATCCTGTGTAATTGTTGAATATCCAAAGGAAATTTTATGGCACGGCTGACTGATGGTTGCGATATTTTTTAATCGTCGGCATTGCAAAGTTGCATTTCCCCTGTTGCTAAATAACGTAGTGTGGCCAAACATTTTATTTCGGGACTAATCTGATTATTCCTGTTAGTCGGGGATGTTATTGCATCGCGCATTAACTCCACAACAAGTTTAATACCCTAACAATTCGTCTCGCAGGCATTTACGATTATTTGTGAATAGGTCTTACTGAGTTAGGAGTCCTCTTGAGGACTTTTAAGCTCTCCTAGACTTAGGTGCTACTTTTAGGCCTAAAATACTTTGTGAATTGCTCTTAGTGAAAAAAGTTAGGAGTCCTAAATTTAAGAGTGACACGCCCATTATTTTTAGGAGTTACTCCTAAATTCGCCAGTTAGGACCTACTTTTAGCCCTAAGATCCTTTGTGAATACGGCCCCTGATCCTTCATGTTCACCTCTCTCTGAACTTTGTAAGTAGAACTAGTACTATTGTTGCTGTTTTTGCCATTAGGAAGTCTAGATGAGTCAAATTCTAATGCTACATCAATTTGGTAAATAAAGTCCCGATACTATAATTTGAGATCGGCAAAAAGAAAAGTAGTGGTACGATCCATAAAAAGCACCTTTGTTTGTGGTTTGAGTGTATAGTTAATCCAGTTAATGGGAAATAACTGGCAGTGTTAGGAAAGTTCACTTTCTACGTGAACTAGTTCAAAGTTCAGTTCACAAATTTTAAAAGGAACTAGTTCAGTTAAACGTTAAATTTAAAAATTTGAACTAAGTTCACAGTTCCAAAAAATGAACTAGTTCTTTTTTTTTTAATATGTTGCTGTGAGCTATTATTTGTTTCCGGTATTTTGAACATTGAGCCTCCTTTGTGGTCTCTCTAGGATGAAATAGAGTGGTTTAATCAAGTATCGTAGCGAAATACAGTTTCTATCGTGTTTTATTGGACGTTGTAGGACTCTTTGCTCGTTGGCCGAAAACGGAAAGGGGGGTGTTCACGTTTGGTTGTAGTCTTTTCCCTCGGTTCTGGCCCTACTGTTGAGTCGGAGAACCGAGCGAAAAGATTACAACCAAACGTTAACAACCCCCCTTTCTGTTTCCGGCCAACAGGCAATGATTCTAGGAGGTATTCTAGTCTGCTGAGCTATGAGCCAGAGAGCTAACGTTATGGATTGTACATATTTATAATTCGAAATTCGTCTCAGCCTTTATACCACAGATACTCTAGGGTCTATAGCATATAACCGAGTTGTCTGATTACAGTTTAATTCATTTTTCACAATTTAACAGCTCTCGTTTTGAAGAATAATCACTGCGCCATTAGTTTCAATTGGAATCGCGACGATCTATACTTTCAACATAAAGTGTACATATTTATAATTTGAAATTCGTCCCAGCTTTTATACGACAGATACTATAGGGTCCATAGCATATAACAGTGTTTTTCTGATTACAGTTTAATGTAACAGTAAGCTGACAACACCGCAACTGCAAATTAACCACACGGATATAACAACACAGCGTTCTGCGTGCGCTTCCGCTGTGTTGATAAACAAATAACCCCCCAATTGAACGAAGTTAAACCGAGTGAGCGTGCCGTTCACAGACCCCAGAAAACGTAACGTTCGACCGCAGCAACGTTCATCAGGCAGTTATACAGTACGTTCAGTTCACGTTCGCCCAAAATATGAACGAGTTCCTCTACTATCGTTCAATGAACACGTTCAGGCACAACACTGATAACTGGCACGCATAAAAGTGTCCTTACAGTGTGCTTAAGAGCTTTGCACAGTTTATGGAGTTCATCCATTGTCATAACTTGTTAAATATCCTTGAACATTCTTTGTAGCATTTTAGTATGTGTAATTTATTAGACTTGATCCTTTTTTGCTTTTAGATAAGGTAACCGAATCAGGATCGCTTTTATCTCACTTTATTTGGTAAAGTTTCGGTATGGTAACTATGAAGTAAAAGGAGGGGAATACGTATATACATGCGTGGAGAGACGTTTAGCGGGTCATTGGTCTAATATTTTAGAAAATAATGACATCGAGGCCAGCTCAGATAGTTTCATTAAAAAATTAAATGACATTGTAACGCACTTTACAAAAAAAGGTAATTCCAAGCAACGTAAAAATGATCTGCCCTGGTTGAACAAAAAAAATATTAAGCAAAATATTAAAGCAATCTCTAAGAACAAGAACTGCAAGTGACAGAAAATTTTTACATCACTACGAAACAAAGTTCTGAGGATGACTCGCAAATTGAAAGCTGAGTTCTACATTGAGACGCTAAAAGGGGCAAATGGTAATGGAAAGCTAATATGGAACAATTTAAATCAATTATTGAGACGGGACAAGTCCAACAATCTAAGTGATCTACAGCTCCAGGTAAATGATAAGCTAACTAACAATCTAGACATCATTGTAAATTATCTCAACAGATTTTTCATTAGCTCAGTTGAGGAACTGACAAAGCACTTTAACTGCTCGCAGAATCCTCACAATCCTGTCGATGCAAGCAAACCAATGTTTAGCATTGAAGAAATATCTGTCCTGGAGGTAATATAAATAATCTCATCCCTAAAAAGTTCAAAGGCCAGAGATACATTTGGTCTAACTAGTGACTTTTTGAAAACCCATAAAGAGGCTCTTGCTGACCCAATTGCACATCTTGTAAATCTATCCATAAAACAAGGAGCGGTACCATCAACATGGAAGATTGCTAGATCGCCCCAGTCTTTAAGGCTGGGGACAAAACAAAATCTGAGAACTATCGACTAATAAGTATCTTGACCATAATTTCCAAAGTAGCAGAGAAATGGGTTACCACAAAACGGACAGAACACTTAAATAATGGCTATGCCACTCTTCATCCAATGCAGTTTGGATTTAGGAAACTTCACTCAACAGAGACTGCTACTTGCTGTTTCCTGGAAAACTTAAAAAGCCTGCTGGACCAAGGCGGCTTTGTAGCTGCGGTATTTCTAGATTTAAAGCGTGCTTTCGACACCATTAATCATGACTTGCTTATTGCCAAATTAACCCATTTTAACTTCTCAAACAGCGCCCTCTGTTGGATGAAATCATACCTGTCAGACGGGAAACAGGCAGTAAAAATTGGTGATTCATTATCTTCATATCTAACTTGTTCTGCTGGAGTACCACAGGGCTCAATATTGGGCCCTGTTTTATTCAGCCTGTATGTCAATAACTTACCAGATGTCTGTAGAAATATTAAAGTGCAACTATATGCTGACGATACTGTACTATACTGTCATGCCAGCTCAATCAAAGAAGCTGCTGCAGTACTCTCAGGAGCCATGGTGCCAGTGTCCCATTGGCTCCAAAACTGTTGTCTACATCTGAATACAAAAAAACCTGTCTGTATGTTGTTCTCCCGACAGCCAACTGCGGGACAGCAACCATCAGTCATGGTGGGTGGTGAGAGACTTGAGGTGGTTGAATATTTTAAGTACCTCAGGGTCATCTTCGATTCTAACCTTAATTTTAAGCAGCATATTAAGAAAGTTAAAAACACAATTAAATTTAATTTATCAAATTTCAAGCATATAAGACCTTTCCTGACTATGGAGACAGCAAAGACTTATTACTCACATCTCGTACTGTTACACAACATGGTCACATACATCTGAGAGCACTTTAAAACCAATCAAGTCTTTATTCAAGAGAACTCTTA
Organism: Gadus chalcogrammus; assembly: GCF_026213295.1. NCBI lineage: Eukaryota > Metazoa > Chordata > Actinopteri > Gadiformes > Gadidae > Gadus > Gadus chalcogrammus. The sequence goes on along the minus strand of NC_079427.1, from coordinate 36,688,244 downwards.
AAACGCTAGACAAAAAACCTATATACTACCATCATTGTAAAATTACAAATAAACACAAAATCATGGACTTCGATAGTTTTCAGCTGTTTTTGGATGTCTGTCTAATCTTTAAGGTTCTGAACGGTCTAGCCCCTCCACCATTACAGAACTTTATAAAGAAGAAATCCTCTAGAATAAATACCAGAGCACTAACTAGAGGTGACTGAAATACAACGCCGCAAGACCAAATTTGGTCAAATGGTGGTGTCCATCAGAGGAACACAGTCCTGGAATATATTACCATCTCATGTTAGAGACTGTGCCACTTACACCACCTTTAAAAATACCCTTAAACAGTGGTTAGTAGCAAGCTAGACCTGCTCTCATATGTAACCTTTGGTCATTCTACTTTTCTACATGGACTCTTGATGTGAATTGGGACCTATTTTGTGTGTAAAAGTGTTTTTTTTATCTATTTTGTATACTGGTATGTTGTTTTTATGTTCTTGACTTGCCTTAGGACAACGGATGTAAATTAGCAACTAAGCTAACTCCGGCATATTTATATTGATGCTCTGGCTGACACGTTAATTAATGTGCACTGTCCTAATCAAATAAATAAATAATAATCCGAGGTTTCCTTGCCTGTAGAGTTTTGTCTGTTCTTCTGCGTGCGCGCTGTTTAGATACGAAGTAGGCGTGGCCTATATGACGTAGTACGTGCTCTGATTGGCTATGGTTTTGAGAGCCCGCCTCCCGTTTTACTCATGTGTGATGGTGCTGCCATCTTGTGGCTTTGTGCAGTTATTACAGCTTATATGCTTATTTGCGTCACAATTGTTAATAGTTAATTTCATGTAAAATATTCATGAGCATCTTTAATTTATTGATGGAGTTTGTTTATGTATGTTTATGTGTTTATGTATGTATATAAGTTATTTAAAATAATTTAAAATAATTATTTTAAAAGATTCAAAAGTTTGTTGTCCATGCATCACACATTGTTAATGCAACGTAGTATAGTAGAGCTATAAGTGAAAGAAAAAAAGAAGAAAAAACTGCTAAGCAAAGTAAAGGTAAATCAGTTATAGTTTTTCTCAGTCGCTTTGGTACATTTCTCAGATCAGAATTGAAATTTGAAAAACAGTAGGGTTTCAAAAACAGTGCATTTCTCAAAACGATTCGTGCAAATAGTAAAACACCATGGATTTCATGCAAAAGCAAGTCTCTTGCTCAAAATCCTTAGTTCGTTTCTCAAAAGTAAATATCTGTGTCAATGAACATGTCAGTGCCTTGTGTCATTGTGTACGGATAAAACAGTCAAATTGCTTAGTCATGTTGTCAATATAACAGTGTACTCCGGAGGGATGTTCTGATGTAAACCATGGCTAAAGTTTTGAAGACAATTATTGTAAATTGTAAGTTACACCTTAGTGTATGTGGGAGATTGATTGCAAGAGACTGGACAAGATTCACATTTACGCTTTGACTGTTTGTACTGTCATTTGTTGAAAGACCATGTCATTGCTAGAAATGTGAACATAGGAAAATCTCCTTAGGGTAAACTACAGTGCAGTCATCCTACACCTCCTGACCTTCCTGTCTGTTGGGCCACAAATTCTCAGACAATCTAACATTGTGTTGTGCTCCAGCTATATATATACTTGCCAGTTCATGGTTCAGGAGATGTACCTTTGAGCTATTCCAGTAAACTGGTTGATCGTTGGTTGATCTTGAACACTTCACACATTTCCCTTCTTTAGAGAAAGTCAAGATTTACCTGTCCTGAATTTACCAATTCAGGACAGATTTAGAAAAAAAGTCGAATGGAAATGTATAGAAATATGCTTTACATATTACGACAACTTGTTCAACCATTTTGCATGTAAAGACTTATGCCATGAACTAATGCCTAAATGTTGTGGGGGTGGACTATTCAATAGAGACCCATTACAATAAATGTTGATCAACATGACATAAGCAATTGATAATGTAGGAAAGAGCAGAGAGTTGTACTTAATCATTTGCATGAATGTACCACAGCATTTGCAACTTGTTCAAAGAAATGAGAAACTGCTTTTCTGATGTGCACAAACGACACAATGATGTGAAGGCTGAACAGGTAGTTTTGAGAATTTCAATTCTGATCTGAGAAATGTACCAAAGCGACTGAGAAAAACTGTAACATGTGTCTTCAGTGATGTTTAGTAGTAATGTAAATTAACAGGGCAACGCTCCGCACGCTTTTAAAACGGGGGACGCAAAACTCAATCTTGCCTAGGGCTACCAAAGGGCTAGAACTAGCACTAGGGAAGAGAATGGGAGAGAGGCGATGTCGGACAAAGGTAGCGAGCTTCGTTTAGCTTTGTCATGTACTGTATCGTCATCGTCGTGGTTGCCAGTTTGGGATCAGTCAAACCAGCACCTGCGCTGAATCAAAGTTCATGTTCCTTGCTTGTTGCCCTCTCAGCAACACGTGTAGGGTTGTCAGGTCAGTCGGAATCAGGTCATTTTAGGTTATCATGATCAGACCTTTATACACAGTAAAAAATCTTAATTCCACCATTGTTTTCTTATACTAACATGAACTGTATGTTTAGAATGTTTCCTTTCTTATTAAATAAATTGCTTTGTGAAAAAAATAATATATTTGCAAGTAACCATGAAGGGTTACCTGGACTTAATTTAAACCACCACAGCTCCTTTTTTATTTGTGAACATAGGATCCATTTAGTTTCTTACTTTTTTCTGTTCAAACTGGCTGAATGTGTTAGGCCCAAGTCTCCCTGAAAGTGCACTATTTTATATAATTTGCTGTAGTGGAACAAAGACTATAGAGGTATGTTCATGCGAAAGATATCTGCTATTACATCTCAATTTTTGCACAAAAAAAATTGTGTAAAAGCAGCACTGTATGACCGACAGTATGACCGTATGGCCGACTGTCTGACCGACAGTCGACCATACGGTCATACTGTCGGTCATACAGTCATACTGTCGGTCATACAGTCATACTGTCGGTAAAACAATCATACTGTCAGTCATACGGTCATACTGTCGGTCATACTTTCATATTGTAGGTCATACAGTCATATTGTCGGTCATACAGTAAAACTGTCGGTAAAACGGTCATACTGTCGGTCATACGGTCATACGCAAACCAGGAAATACCTGGTTTAAAGTCAGTGGCACGTTGTTCAGATGCTATTTTAAGGGCGCATACATAATGTTGCTTGTGCACCTCGCGCATACACTTTGCTTCTCTCATCCCCCTAGCCACACATTCTTGGTAAATTATTTGGGAAAGAACAGCTGATACAGCGGTAATAAGTTGTACTTTTAACTCAATGCATCTGCAAACACCGTACAGCAAACACATATTTTCTTGACACAGACATCGTGTACAAGCCCATAACTTTTAGGATTGATGAGTATTTAATCGTGAGAAAACATTGTTTTACCCTGAGTGAGAATGAATGAATGCGGGCGCCCGTGTGTGTATGTGTAAAATAATTAATGACTGCGGGCGCACGTGTGTGCGTCTATCTGTTTAAACACACGCAAACTAAACACGTAACGCATAATACAGTCCATGGCAATGTATATTAACGGGGGGACACATGCATTTTAGGAACACAAGTCGACGATAATGCATGTAATAATGGTAAGAAACAATGTTTGTCAATGCATTGCTATACAGCGTTGGGAAGGATACTTTTCAAATGTATCCAGTTACAGAATACAGAATACATGCCCAAAAATGTGACATGTAACGTATTCCGTTTCATCACTCAATCTGAGTATTGTATTCTGAATACTTGGATTACTTTCACATGGAATTGCATTTTATAAGTGAAGGGATGCGGCATCAAATCCTGCTTACTAAACAGGCCTATTCTGGTATGTTTTTCTGTTCAAACTGGCTGAATGTGTTAGGCCCAAGTCTCCCTGAAAGTGCACTATTTTATATAATTTGCTGTAGTGGAACAAAGACTATAGAGGTATGTTCATGCGAAAGATATCTGCTATTACATCTACTTTATTTTTCACTGAGCACAAGTGCATAAGTGTTGCCTATAAATCGCCTTAAAAAAGAGAGAGAGAGAGAGAGAGAGAGAGAGGAGAGGAGAGAGAGA